>NC_140595.1:798412933-798657933 GCF_964204655.1 Triturus cristatus
TATAGTCATAATCTAGTGAATAGTCCCGCCCATGTGCGCGGACCCCGGAGCAATAAAAATAATCTCTTAAATTGTCAAGTCATGCAGATCTGCATCCACACTTAAGAGAGAATTTCAAAGACAGATAATGCAGCCTATATCCACAGGCTACACTGTCCAGTACTTCAACTAGAAAGAATTCCACCAGCAACCACTAACAGCACTGCCTGTCCAGCTTTTTCCCTAGAGAAAGAAACCTGCCTCTTCCAGCAAAAGCCTCTGGAATGATAGAGAGGAAGGAATGGACAGACAAGCCCCATAGGCTGCCATTATGTGGCTCAACACAGGATACTGTGCCTTTAAGAAAACTTTCCAGAACTTTTCCAGTATCCCAGAATGCACAGCAGGTCCCTTTTACTTTCAGTTCTTTTTGAAGGCGTAGCACGCCAGACCTGTAGCATTCCTTACATTAACATTCATCTCTCCACCGGGGAGGAGGGCGGGCGCTTATGACTATAACAGAGATACCCCTACTACAGAACTGGAGTTACAGAAAAGAAACTACTCCTTCTGTAGTAGGGGATCTCTGTGTATAGTCATAATCTAGTGAATAGAATGGCAAGCCCATCCCCACACAAAAACGGCGGTGGAGAAGATTACAAAATAATACCACTACTGTGCGAACAAATTTCGCAGCGAAGCCTGCCCAACCTGAGCATCTGCTCTGGCATCCGCGTCCAGACAGTAATGCGGAGCAAAGGTATGGACCGACTTCCAAGTGGGCGCCTTGCAGATTTCTGCAATCGGAACATTACGCAGCAAAGCAGTCGTGGCAGCTTTGCCCCTGGTGGAATGAGCCTTAGGTTTACCCCCTAAGGTCTTATTAGCCTTTTGGTAACACAACTGTATACAGGACACAATCCACAGAGAGATGGACTGTTTGGAGGTAGCAAGACTGGTCCGGACTGATCCATATTTGATAAACAATTGGTCTGACCTACGAATATCTTTGGTCTTATCAAGATAAAACTTCAACACCCTCCTCACGTCCAGGGAATGTAGAGACCTTTCCGCTAGAGAAGAAGGATTCTGAAAAAACGTAGGTAAAGTTATGGTCTGGTTGACATGAAAATCAGATATAACCTTAGGAAGAAATCGAATATGCTACTTACCAGTATGCATCTGTTCTTGGCATGTAGGGCTGCTGACATTCATATCTGCATAGATCGCCGCCTAGTGTTGGGTCCGGATGATTGCACATTGTTGTCCTGGAAGAGTCTTCGAAGTATCACGAGATAGGTGGCTCCTCCCCTGGACTACAGTGCGCATGGGCATCCCCTCCATCCTTAGATTGTTTTTCGCCATTGCGGCATAGATGGAGTGTAATACAGTGAATGATGACCATGCTAACTAGGAATTACTGAATGCTACAGCTGCTACAGGCGCCGGGGAGGAGGGTGGGCAATATGAATGTCAGCAGCCCTACATGCCAAGAACAGATGCATACTGGTAAGTAGCATATTCGGTTCGAGGCATGTGGGCTGCTGAATTCATATCTGTGCATAGATTATATAGCAGTCCCTCCATTAGCGGCGGCTGCCCGTGCCAGCTGCAGCACTCTGAAAAAGAGTTTTGAGAACAGCGTGTCCTACAGCTGCCTGCTGTCTTGAGTGTACATCTACACAGTAGTGCTTGGTAAATGTATGTAGAGTGGACCATGTTGCTGCTCTACATATCTCCTCTAAAGGAATATTTCCCAGGAAAGCCATGGAGGCCCCTAACTTTCGTGTCGAGTGGGCCCTTGGAGGAATTGTTAAGAGTGTGCTTACCTTTTTGATAGCAAATCTGTATACACTTTACTATCCACCTAGCTATTCCTGCTTTGGAAATGGGGTTGCCTTTGTACTGTGGAGAAAAGGCAACAAACAGTTGTTTTGTTTTCCTGAAAGAGTGTGTTCTGTCAATATAGTATAAGAGAGCTCTTCTGATATCAAGGGTGTGGAGCATTCTCTCCGCTACATTCTCAGGATAAAACACGGGCAGTTCTATGGATTGGTTCATATGGAACTGCGATATCACTTTGGGCATGAATGTAGGGTTGGTGCGTAGTACTAGCCTATTTGCATGAACTTGTATAAATGGCTCTTGAATGGTTAGTGCCTGAAGTTCACTAACTCGTCTTAGGGAAGTAATGGCAACTAGGAAAGCTACTTTCCATGTTAGAAATTGAATCTCACAGGAGTGTAGAGGTTCAAAAGGTGGTCCCATCAGTCTGGTGAAGGAGGGTGTCGTGGGGGAATCACACGTCTGAGTCCCTCCAAGAAAGCTCTGATGGCCGGCACTTTGAACAGAGAGAGGTGCTGCCTATTCTGAAGGTAAGCCGCCAGTGCGGTTAAATGTATACGGATGGAATTGTATGCCAGATTGCATCGGTATAAGTGTAATAGATAACCGATAATGTTTTGCGTTGACGCATCCAGTGCATTGATGTCATTATCTTTACAATAAATGACAAATCTTTTCCACTTAGCCGCGTAGCAGGCTCTGGTAGTGGGTCTCCGTGCCTCCCTGATGATATTCATACATTCTGGAGGCAAGTTGAGGTAGCCAAATTCTAAGATCTCAGGAGCCAGATCGCCAGGTTCAGCTGTTGCAGATCTGGGTGCTGAATCTCGCCATGGCTCTGCGTTAAAAGTGTGGGTGTGAGCCGTAGCCGTTGATGCGGTACCACGGAGAGTTCCAGAAACGTGGTGTACCATGGTTGACGTGCCCACGTTGGAGCAACTAGGATGAGCGTCATCGAGTGTTGCTTGAGTTTGCGTGCCACCAGCGGTATTAATGGCGCTGGGGGAAAAGCGTACGCAAATCTGCCGGACCAGTTCATCCATATTGCATTGCCCTGCGACTGTGGATGTGGGAACCTGGCGGCAAAGTTTTGGCATTTTGCGTTTTCCCTTGTGGCGAATAGGTCTATCTCTGGATGACCCCACTGCTGGAAGTACGGTTGGAGTACTGACGGATGTATTTCCCACTCGTGCATCTGGTGGCTGTGTCTGCTGAGCAGGTCTGCCATCTGGTTGTCTTTGCCTGGGAGGTGTTCCGCCATGAGGAAGATGTTCCTCCGAATGGCCCACTTCCACCTGCTCTGAGCCAGATGAGACAACTGTGGCGAGTGTGTTCCTCCCTGCTTCTGTATGTAGTACATGGCAGTCATGTTGTCCGTTCGGATCAACACGACTTTGTTGCAGAGGTGCAGTTTGAATGCCTTCATGGCTAGGAAGATTGCCATCAGTTCCAGAATGTTGATGTGCATCCTCTTTTGCTGGGTCGTCCATAGTCCCTGCACTGTGTGATTGAGTACATGAGCTCCCCATCCCTGGAGAGACGCGTCCGCCGTCAGTATGATTTGTGGAACAGGCTCCTGGAACGGTCGGCCCTTGCAAAGGTTTTGTGGATTCCACCAATGCAGAGAGTTGTATGCCCGACCGCTCACCAACACTAGGTCTTTTAATTGTCCGCGGGCCTGATTCCACTGACGTGCCAAGCACTCCTGAAGCGGGCGCATATGTAATCTTGCGTGCGGGACTATGATGATGCAGGAGGCCATCATGCCTATCAACTGCATAAACACTCTTGCTGGGAGTGAGTGTTGAGGTTTGAATTTCTTTATGAGCAACTGAAGGCTGTTGAGCCTGACGGAATTTGGTTGTGCCGTGGCTGCCAGAGTGTCTATGGTTGCGCCTAGGTACTGCTGTACGTGGTTGGGTTGAAGGTGGGACTTTGGATAAATGAGAGAGAAGCCCAGGCTGTGAAGAAGGTGAATGGTGTGGGACATGTGGCTGGCACAGTGCTGGGCCGACTTTCCCTGGATAAGCCAGTCGTCCAGATAAGGATAGACATGTATGTGCTGTCTCCGCAAGTGTGCCACCACTGTAGCCAGGCACTTGGTGAAAACTCTGGGTGCCGTAGTTACCCCGAAAGGGAGGACTTTGAACTGGTAATGCTGATTGAGAACAGTGAACCTGAGATACTTTCTGTGTGAGGGGTGTATGGGTATATGGAAATACGCATCCTTGAGGTCTAATGTTGCGAGAAAGTCTCCCTGACTGAGCAACGGTAGTACTCGTTGCAGAGTGAGCATGTGAAAATGCTCCGAGAGAAAGTAACGGTTTAGAGGTCTTAGATCTAGTATGGGTCTGAGAGATCCACCCTTTTTGGGGATCAGAAAATACAGTGAGTACACTCCTGATCCTCGTTCCTGTGCAGGCACGAGTTCTATGGCTCCTTTTTGGAGCATACTGAGAACTTCTTGTTGGAATAAGTGCAAGTGCTCTGCGGACATATGATGGTGTCTTGGTGGTATGTTGGGTGGAGTGGATGTGAACTCTAGACAATAACCGTATTGTATAATTTCTCTCACCCACCTGTCTGTAGTAATGGATTCCCATACTGGCAGGAACTGTTGGAGTCTCCCCCCGACAGGTGTTATGTGGTCGGGGGGCAGTGACAAGGCGTCACTGTTTGTTGGTGGCGGAGGACCTAGACCTGTTTCCACGGCCTCTGCCTTTGTTGCCACGGTATCCACCTCTATTATTTTTATTATAGGTGGTCTGTGTACCTCCTTTAGTGTACTGCGACTGTGGGGGGTTTTGGCTTTTTGATGGCCCTCTGTTGCTGGAGCGACGAAAGGACCCACTCCGAAACTGCTGTGATTGCAGAGCCCCCATAGACTTTGCAGTCTCTGTATCCTTTTTGAGTTTTTCTAGGGTGGTGTCAACCTCGGGGCCAAAGAGGGAATTAGGGTTGACAGGTTGATTAAGGATAGTTGTTTGTATTTCTGGTTTGAAGCCAGAGATTCTTAACCAAGCATGCAGTCTTAACATGACGCTGGTGTTAATAGCCATAGCTGCAGTGTCAGCTGCATCAAGTGCGCACTTAATGGAAGCGTTGCTTATAAGCTTTCCTTCTGTAATTGGGATTCCGCTCCTTCTTTATACTGATCTGGGAGGTGCTGGAGCAGTGTCTCTAGGGTATCATAATGTGACCTGACGTATCTAGCCAGAAGCGCCTGAGTGTTGGCAATCCTCCATATGTTAGCTGCCTGAGCAGCAACCCTCTTTCCTGATGTTTCCAAGACCTTAGACTCTTTGTCTGGGGGAGGAGCATCACCCGTTGTCTGTGAGTTGGCTCTCTTCCAAGCATTGGAAACCACCAATGAGTCTAAAGGCAACTGTCCTCTTATGTAGGCAGGGTCCACAGGAGCTGGCCTGTACTTTTTTTCAATTCTAGGGTTAAGGACTCTCGCCCTCGTGGTCTCCTTAAAAATGTCAGTAGCCTGTTTGAGGACCCCCTTCAGCATGGGCAGAGTCTTAACAGATCTTTCTGAGGTAGAGAAGGTATCCATTAGAAAGTCGTCCTCAATAGGGTCAGAGTGGAGCTGTACGTCACGATTGTTGGCGGCTCTTTCAAATAAGGCATTGAAAGCAGCCGTATCCTCCGTAGGAGAGGTTTTGACCACATATGCTGGTGTGTCTGGAGCAGTATGTGGGTCCCCTGCATCAGTATTGTCCACACAAGGCTGGTTCTGGTCTTCAGGGTCAGTGTCCATATAATAAGTGCCCTCTAGATCATCAACCTCGCCAGCATCCACAGTAGAGCGTGTGGGTGAGAATGACTGAGGTTCTGTGGCACAATATTGAAGTTGTTCCACTAGAACAGGTGATGTGGGTCTTTTTCTCTTCAATGGAATTTTGTACGGCTCCATTGGTGTCTGTCACTATTTTCCGTTTGTAAATGGAAAGTCTACCAGTATAGGCGTCGATAAATTGCCTGGGATCCTCATCGTCTCGAGGCATTGCAACCGCTCTCTTCTCTGTTGGGATTTTTGTCGGTGCCTCGACATTTTTCTTCGGGTCGATCGGTTCTTGGGGGTCGAGACCCTTCTTGGCGTCGAACATTTTTGGTCGCACCGCTGGTGGGAGTCCAAACTTGATGTGCGTCGACGGGATGTGAACCGCGCTGACCGCTTTGGGCTGCGGGGCCGTGTCTGCGCCAACCATGGAAGCCTTGGTTTGGATGCGTAATAACGACTCCGACACCTTCTGCTTTACAAAGGGAGACGGTGCGCGCATGGGACATGATCCTTCGACGCCCTTTTGGTTGTGGCCTCTGGCCCTGCACCGGATGTCGGTTTCGGGACACGAAGACCGGAATGGGGTGGCTCTCGAGGGCCGCTCGCCATATGCGTGTCGATGCTCCTTGGCGTCGATATTTTCGGGTCGGCAACCTTGACCTTGAGTGGAGGTGCCGCCTTCCGCTCGATGTTCGTAAGACTCCTCTCGGCGCCGACAGCCGTCTTTTGCGTCTTCGGCTCCGAGGGCTTCAAGGCCTTGTCGCTGTGGAGAGACTTTCATTTTCGGTTTCGCTTTCGGTGCCGTTGCCTTCAGTTTCGATTCCCGTTGATCGAGTGATGGCGCTTTCGATACCGACGGCTCTTTAGGATAGTTCGACGCCGGGCATTTAAGCGGGGCGGAAGAACGAGAGGAATGATCTTGGGTAAGGCCTTGTGGCGATCCCGCGACCTGAGCCTTATCTAGTGTCTCTTTGGGCCCTGAGTGGATCTGTGGGCGTAGCTCCTCTTCAGAGCTATCCTCCTCGGCCCCAAGGGCCTCTCCGTCGTCTCCTACCTGTTCGACGACTTCATCTTCCTCATCATCTAGAATATGTTAGTCTTCGGCATCATAGTCTGATTCACGCTCCGACGCCGGATCCAATATCTCTCCTTGAACTTCAAGGTCCACGACCTCCTCATCTTCGGTCCCGAAGATGTTGTCCGGGTTTGGACCTACTTTCTGTACCTCAAGCCGAGCTGCTCGACGAATGCGAAGTGTTTTCTTCGATCGAAACCGGGAGCACGCAATACAGATGGCTTCGTCGAGGTTTGGAGAGAGGCACTTGTTGCACACCGGGTGCACGCCGAAGCGAGCATATTTAGCGTTGCAAAGAGGGCAACGCTTGAAGGGGCTATTTGATGTCTTTGGTTCCATCGTCGATCTGGATCGGCGCTAACGTGGAAGGGCAAATGGCTATCTTCGATAAAGATACTTGGCGCCGAACGAAAACAATACCGACGAGTAATGGGCCTAAATACTCTAAGAGCTAAGATTAGGACATCCGAACCCAATGGCGGAAAAAAACAATCTAAGGATGGAGGGGATGCCCATGCGCACTGTAGTCCAGGGGAGGAGCCACCTATCTCGTGATACTTCGAAGACTCTTCCAGGACATCAATGTGCAATCATCCGGACCCAACACTAGGCGGCGATCTATGCACAGATATGAATTCAGCAGCCCACATGCCTCGAACTTAGGGTGAGTACGCATAACAACCTTAGCAGCATGAAATACAGTACAAGGTTCTCGGCAACACAACGCCTGAAGTTCACTCACCCTGCGGGCCGATGTAATGGCCACTAGGAACGCCGCCTTCCAGGACAGGTGCTGCAACGAAGCCTTGTGAATAGGTTCAAAAGGCTCCTTCATCAATCTGGACAGCACCACATTCAATTCCCAGGAAGGCGAGGGAAGTCTGACCGAAGGGAACACCTTCTTCAAGCCTTCCAAAAAATCCTCGACCACAGGGATCTGAAAGAAGGAAGTCTGTGAAGGGCATTTCCTGTAAGCAGTCAAAGCAGCGAGATGAACCTTAATGGAGTGGAAATTAAGGCCAGACTGTGCCAAATGTAAAAGATATGGAAGGATGACATCTTCCTTACATGTTGTCGGGTCAAAGTTCTTGGATTTGCACCAGATGCAGAATCTCTTCCACTTGTAAGCATAGGAAGTCCTAGTGGAAGGACGTTTAGCCTCCTTCAGTATGCCCATACAATCTTCTGGTAGATTCAAATGGCCATATTGCACTATCTCAGGAGCCATGCCGCCAAACTCAAAGACGAGAGGTTGGGATGCACCATCCGCCCCCCGAACTTCGTGAGAAGGTCCGGCCTGCACGGCAGCCGCATGTGAGGAAGGAGAGACCGGTGAAGCAGATCCGTGAACCACCACTGCCTGGGCCATTCCGGAGCAATCAGGATCATCCGCGCCCTGTGTAGGAAGGTGGATATCTGACTGTGGTTACCCCCAACTTTTTGCCTAGTGTCTAGCTGGTTTTTCGACTTAGTTGGCCTGAGATCCTGCCATTCAGGGTCTCAGGCTGTCTGCTCTCTCTGTAAAATGGACTCCATGTACCCTAGGTACATAACCAATTGGTAAGGATCACCTTATTGGACCCTGTACAGTGTACCCTAGGTACCCAGGGCATAGGTGTACCCTAGGCCTCCCAGGGGCTGCAGCATGTATTATGCCACCCCTGGTCTGGCCTTCCAATCAGACACAACTGGCTGATCACTCAGCTGGGGCAAGGTCGTGTAATCACCCCTTGCTTAGATATAGTATATCTATATCTACCTTATATATAGACACATGTGTACCTATCAGTCACTCCTATGGCAGGCCTTAACAATCCTGGAGGCAGAGTGCTTGGTAACATGTGAGATGGTGCTCTAGCATGAGCTGAGCCTGTCTGCAGCTTTCGGAACCATGTCCTTATAGCTGTTCTATGATATAGCCTACCATATACTCTTAAAGTGCCTTATAATCTTAAACGGTTATGGTAACTATGGTTGGGCTGTATCAAAACATGTCGTGTAAGGTGTCTAACACTTTGGAATAATACCCCCATACCATTTCTGGTGATGAGGATATTATTCCTCCCTTCTAGAGGGAGAGACATGTTAAAATCCTACTTTGCTGTTAGCCTCTGACCAAAGCCTCAGCATCACAAAATGGATGCTGCTGCCACGACACAAGTCTGACCTCCTGCAGCTGGGAGTAATCCCAGCCAGGGAGGCCTGGACAATAGGTTTCCTGCTTGGGGAGGTGCTAGCACCTCCCCAGACAGCCTTTAGTGTATTGGGGCAGGGTGGGCTGAAAGGAATGAGACATGCCTGGGGCACACAATAGTGTTCCTTGCATAGTCCAGTTCAAACCGGCGCTGGGGCACTCCAGCCCCAGCTCTGGCGCGAAACTGGACAAAGGGAAGTGGGTGTAACCACCCCCTCCCAGGTCCCACCCATAAGGCGTGACCTAGCAGGTATCCCAGCCCCCCAGATTAGTATAAGAGTGGGAGTTGGGCCTCAAGACTTTAGATTATCCTGAACCTGCAAAACTGAACAGAAACTCTGGACCTTCGACATTCGACGAAAGAAGAAGACTGAAGAATCTCCCTTGTAGCCAAGGAGTGGCTACCCTGTGCAAACAGGCACCATCAAGAGACTACCCTTTGCTTTGTGAAACGTTCGACGAGGAACCGACTGCAGAGCCCGACCAGAGCCTTGATTTCCAGACTTCTCCGACCCTCATCCACATCTGCAGCAGAGCTGAGATCCGTGGAGGCGACAAGCGACGTGGGACCGGCTACCTGGGAAAAGTGGCTAGTAACTTACAGCGCAGCTTCTGAGGTACCCTCGAAGTTGTGCACCGGGGATTGAGAAGCCCCAACCCCAAGCACCATCTGCACCGAAGACCAGCCCCCCACACTCCACGAGTCCTGCGTGGGGCCCTTCAGCATTTTCCTGCTTGCCGCGTCTGTCCGGTTGCTTGCCCGCTGGCTAGTGGCCTTTGTGACGACGCTCCCTGAAATCTTCTGCGCTGGTTTGGCTCCTCCAGACTGGCTCCCGCTTCTCTGCAAAGAAGAAGCACCCCAGACCTTCCTGGTCTGCACCATAAGCAAGTCCTTTGTTCTTCGTGGGTTCCGCTTGCCAAGGCTTGGTGAGTCCTAGTCCAACTTCGACGCCGCCGACAGCAAGAGCCTTCGTGGGACAGCTCGCCTCCTGGTCCTGGTCGTCCTCGACGCTTCCTGGTTCTCCTGGCTGCAGCGACAAGCTTCACCTTCACCTGCAACTCTTCACGACATCGCCTGGTTCCTTCCTGGTTCCACGTGGTCACTGGCTAGTGACCTTGACTCTGTCCCTTCTGCTTGCAGGTTTCTTCTCTTCTTGATCCCAGCCTTGGGATCCACCGGACACTCTTCACTGACTGCCTGTCAGCATCTTTCTTCAGGCATCCATAGGAGTCGACGACGAAAACGACGCATCTTCACCCCTATGCACCCGCAGCCTGTGGGCTAGGTAACTTGGGTACTCCGGTGCTCATCAGGATAGTGACTACCCTAGTGTCTAGTTTTCAAGTCTCAACTTCCTAGCTACTCCGGAAGTGTCCTAAATCTATCTATTTCTAAACTGTAACATTGCTATTGACTTTTACGCATTACGCGTGAGTGTTTCCACTCTGCACACGAATCCCGTGGGCCTCCCACTTCCTAACTAACGCTAGTGTAGTGTAGCCCCAGCGATTCCCTAGGCCTAGGCCTATTCTATTTCCGTGACAGTGGTTCTTATACCACTTATTTAGTATATGGTTTGCGTGGCCCCTAGGGCCTAACTGTATTACTTACCTGTGTGACTTACTGTATGCATTAATAAGACTGTGTTGTACTTACCTCTAAACTCATAAAGAGTGCTGAGGGTTTGCTTAGAATAAATACACTTTATTTTATATATATATCTGTTGTGGTGTCCTTTCATTTGGTATTCAAGGGATTATATATGGTATCACAGCTGGCTTCACATGCCATTCAGAGTTTAGCCTAAGACTGCTCTTGTCCATGCTACCACTAGGATAGCTGGTCTATAAGGTTGACTTTACAACCAATCACCATAAGGGTATTTGGACTGATATAAGGTGTACACTATAACTAGTGACATCATACATCAGGCCAACTTCTCACACCCTGGACTTGGACAGTTTGATGAGCACTGCCGGAATCAGGGGAATGGGTGGAAAAGCGTACAGAAAGCTGTTCGACCAGTCGATCCATAGCGCATTCCCCAGCGTCCCCTTCTGGTAGTACCTGGATGCGAAGTCTCGGCATTTGCTGTTTTCGGCGGTGGCGAACAGATCTACGTCTGGAGTCCCCCACCTTGCGAAGACTTCTCCTAGTACCTCGTCGTTTATGACCCATTCGTGGTTCTCCTGAAGCAGCCTGCTCAGCGCATCCGCCTGAACATTCTGCACCCCTGGCAGATGCGTGGCCGTGATAATCGATCCGCGGGCCAGAAGCCAGCGCCAGATCGCCTGCGCCTCCTGCGACAGAGTGCGCGATCGCAACCCCCCTTGCTTGTTGAGGTAATACATCGTGGTTGTATTGTCCGTCTGTATCAGCAACGAGGTGGTCTGGAAGGACGGATGAAAGGCCTTCAACGCCAGGTACACGGCTCTGAGTTCCAGGAAATTGATGTGGTACGTTGACTCCAACGGGGACCACTTTCCTTGTATCTGTAAGTCTCTGGAGTGCGCTCCCCAACCTTGGAGAGACGCATCCGTCACGATAGTCGTCTCGGGAATGTCCTTGTGGAAGGGAACCCCCCTGAGGAGATTCTCCGCCGAACACCACCATTTCAGAGACTGAAGAGCATGTAGAGACAGCCGGATCAGGTCGTCCCAAGAACCTGTTCTCTGATCCCATTGATCCTCCAAGCACTCCTGCAGTGGTCGCATGTGCAGCCGTGCGTGCGGCGTGAGGAAGATACAGGAGGCCATCGACCCCAGCAGCGAAGACACCTTCCTCACTGTCGCCGATGGAGCGGCCATGAGGTCCTGAGCCTTCCGAAGGAGCGATAACCGTCTCTCCTCCGAAGGAGACACGCTTGCTGACCGTGTATCGATGGAGGCCCCCAGGTACTGTATGCACTGGACCGGAGTCGGGACAGATTTGGACATGTTGACGTGTAACCCCAGCTTGTTCAAGAGAACGCACGTCCTCCGGAAGTGCGCCTGCGCTTCTGAAAAAGATGAGGCCTTGATCAACCAGTCGTCCAGGTACGGGTAGACAAACACCGTGGTCATCCCTCTCGACGCCTTAGTCGACGTCATCGACGCCGGTGGAGAATGGGGGTGCTTGCCGGTCTTCCTGCCCCTGGGGAGCCTCCCAGAGGCCTCAGCATGGGCAGAATCAGCCCCTCCTGACCCACCTTGTGCCTTCAGCCTTCTGTCCTCCAGGACTTGGAGCCTGATCTTCATTCTTTCCCTTAGGGTGCTGGCTGAGAACGAGTGGCAGATATGACACTCCTCAGGCACATGGGACTGGGGAAGGCAGCCTATACACACCTTGTGTGGATCTGACTTAGCCTTCTTTCTGTCGCACTCTGGGCACTTGTCGAACAAGCCAGGCATGTTGACAGCACCAGAACACTAAACTCTTGAAAAATTGACAAAAAACACCAATAAACCCTTGAAAAGGGAGAGCTCAATGCTTCAGGGTCCTGCTAGCAGGAGCCGGAAAAAAGAACTGAAAGTAAAAGGGACCTGCTGTGCATTCTGGGATACTGGAAAAGTTCTGGAAAGTTTTCTTAAAGGCACAGTATCCTGTTTTGAGCCACATAATGGCAGCCTATGGGGCTTGTCTGTCCATTCCTTCCTCTCTATCATTCCAGAGGCTTTTGTGGAAGAGGCAGGTTTCTTTCTCTAGGGAAAAAGCTGGACAGGCAGTGCTGTTGGTGGTTGCTGGTGGAATTCTTTCTAGTTGAAGTACTGGACAGTGTAGCCTGTGGCTATAGGCTGGATTATCTGTCTTTGAAATTCTCTCTTAAGTGTGGATGCAGGTCTGCATGACTTGACAACTTAAGAGATTTGTATTGCTCCGGGGTCCGCGCACATGGGCGGGACTATTCACTAGATTATGACTATACACAGAGATCCCCCACTACAGAACTTCATTTCTCTCCATAGGAATACATTGACTGTTTTCACTTGAAATTTTTTTAAGTGTGGAGTTGATTTGCATGAAAACCTGAAGAACAAACTGTAAAACTGATTTCACTTACCTTTTCCCTAGGAAATGTCCCAGTGAGATATCTAGGCATATATCAGTGAGTAGAAAGAGTAACCTGCAGAATAACCAGGAGAGTAATTTCGACATTTTAACTTACCTGTATTTCAATCAACTGTATTTGAACCTGCATTCAATTTTAAAACACTGCATAAGATTTTGCAAAGCATTTCACTTACCTGTGCCAGGCTTGGCTTGATTCTAGAAATTAAACAGTAATTTTATACAAAACAAATTGGTCTGAGTGTGTGACATTTGCTGATTGAGTGTGTACAGCAAATGGTTAACACTACCCTCTGATAAAGCCTTACTGCTCACCTACACTGCCACAAATAGAGAGTAAGAGGTGCCATCTACTTTTACCTCTGATTACCTTTGGGGTTCCACTGGACCCTGTGCACACTATACTTCATTTTGGTATAGAATATACAGAGCCAGCTTCCTGCAATAGTGTGCCCACCTTTGATTTTCCTATTGCTTTCAGGGTCTTGGGCTGAAACTCAGGGCACACAAAGCCTTCTGAGATTATTTTTTTGGGCAGGCAGAGGTTACAGACCTTGTGGGTGTCCTTCTACACAAACTTGTGGTGCCACTTTGGGAAGAGTCTTCTCTATCTCCCTCAAAGGTAGACGTTTAAGTTCTCGGACTATGTGGTCGCGTTCCACCAGACATAACCCTTTTGTAGTATTTTGTCATCTGAAGTTCCCGACCTCACTTTCAAGGTAGAGGCTTTTCCAGAATGTTTCTGCTTTTGGTCAATGATCTATCGGCAGACCCGCTTGATCCTACTGGAGCTATTCTGCTTGCTTCTGAACAAGTGGAAACAAAATAACCTGAAGATAGCGACCACACCCATGGGCTTCCAGGGTTTACACCTAATGACATACCATCCAATGGTCACCACTTTCCGTTTTTGGGGAACGGAGAGAGGGGGGACAGGGGCCAGAAGGGTGTAGAGAATAGGCAAGGACTACAAAAAAAAATTCTGGACCCAAATGTTATCTGTTGGTGGAATACTACACAGCATGAGACTCCAGAAGGCATACTGCATAATTGTAGAACCCCTGTTTTTTTCACCTGTATACGGAGCAGTATTACCTGAACAAGACCCCATCTTTAATATATGCCAAGCAGATAGTTGTGCCCATGTAGTGTTTTCCTGGAGATGCACTGCAAAGCATACTTCCTACACAAAGTGGCGAGGGGCAATATTTGTTCTATCCAGTAAGAAACACGGTCACCTCTCAAAATAACAATTGCTATGCCAATAATGCTTAATTTCATGCAGGCATATGTCAAGTACCTTTAGGGACATGAAAGCCCCTGATGAGTCAAAGGTTCCCATTTCATCATCTTCATCATCCATGCACCATTCAGGCAAACCATCCTTCTCATCTTCAAAACTGTCACTGTTTGCTCGATTCCTCCTTTGACCTCGTTCATCTTCCTTATCCCGGAATTCAAAGTCAAACTTCTTCCGCGAACCTCCATGCTCTCTCCAGCCTGCAGAACGAGGAGCATCTGTTGGACAAAGGGGAAAGGAAAGAAGATTTAACGCAGAAAAGTAATGCTCAAATAGTAGCAAATCCAGGTCTTTTTGATAGTACTCCATAAAGTAATGCTAGTTACTTGTGAAATGCAACAGAGGAACACAAACACTCCTACATTTAATTACTGAAGAACTTACAGAATATCAAAAGGATTATGTTACTTATCCTGTAAGCATCTGTTCTTGGCATGTAGAGTTGTAGATTCACTTGCTTTGCATACTCCTGCCAACTAGTGCTGGGTCTGGATGTTTGCAAGCTGTTTTTCTTCGAAGAAGTCTTTCCTAGTCACGAGGTAAGGTGACTCCTCCTTTCGGTGATAGTGCACATGGGCATTGTAGGAAACTGGCTCTATATATGCTACACCAAAATGAGGTATAGTGTGTATAGAGTCCAGGTGACCCGAGAGGTAGGCAGAGGTTTAAGTTAGTTAGAACATTACTCTCTATTTGTGGTAGAGTGGATGAGCAGTAAGGCAGTATCAGAGGACAGTGTTAGGCATTTGATGTACACACAGTCAGCAAATGAATTGACACGCTCAGTAACTGAACTCTAGGCCAATTGTGTTTGTACAAAAATATATACCGTTTCATTTTTAGAACCAAGCAAGCCTGGCACAGGTAAGCATTAAATACTTTTCAGTAATAAGTTACTGGATATAGAACAGTTTGAAAATGCAATAGAAATTGTACTTTGTTTGATTTACAGGGAATGCAGTACGTTGCAACACCTAGCAAATACAGTACATTGGAATGAATAGGTTTTTTTCAGTAAATTGCAGGTAAGTTACTTTGGACGTTACTTTTCTTACTCAGTGCTGGATGCCTGGATACAGCACCGGGACATTTCCTGAAAACAGGTGAGTAAACACGATTTGGTTATTTGTGCGATTTTTAAAGAATATTTTTAGATTTCGAAACTCCACACTTAGAAACTTTTTGGAAGAAAATTGTCAATGTTATCCTATTGAGGAAAAACAGGTTATCGGTTCACAGGTAAGCAATAGTCTATGGGAGTTAAGGTTCTGGGGTTAGACTCAGGGGTCCCCCAGGGTCAGTGATAAACTGTTGTTGTACGCTCAGCGGCACTAGGGCAGCTGAGTGCAGAGTGTTGAGGCCCAATGTTAACCTATGGGGGATAGGGGGCCTCCGGTTGGTGGCTGCTGGCAAGCAGGCCACACGGCTGTGGGAGCAAAGCTCCTAGGGTATAGGTCAGGGCAAATATGGAACCAAACTAGCACAAAAGGTGCACCCTCAACGGCACTAGGGCGGCCGGGTTCAGGGTGCTGTTTTGAGTTTGGATGCCCCGTTTTCAAAGGAGAACCTCCAGTTTGCAAAGGTACTGTAGGCAGGGAGACGAAGGACTTCTGGGTGCGACCACCACTTGGAGACGTAAGTTGGGAAGTTAAGGGTTGGTTAGGCGCCATCGGTTTGGGCACAGAAGGCAGTGGGGCGTCGTGTGCAGGGGTGCCTTTTGGGGTCGGATCTTACCAGCTCCTGGTCGCAGTTAGGGGGGGGCCTTCCGGATTAAGGCTGCAGGCGTTGGAGGGAGGCTTGAGGCAGGTCAGGTTCGAGGTGAAGACAGGCCGGTAGGGCTGGGGCCAGGGAGCGTTTGGTATCAAACTTCTCAGAACATTAAACCCACACTGATGCAAGAGTGGTATTTAATGAAAAATGCACTCAGAGGGCATCTTAGAAGTACCCCCTGAAAAACGACCAGCCTCTGGTGGATGCCCTGACTGGTACACACCAGCCTGCCACCACGAGACATGTTTCTGGACGCCTGGGGTGGGAGCCTTCACTCCCTGAGTCCAGAAACAAAGCCTTTCATGGGCGGAGGTGGTCACATCTTCCCCAGGCCAGGAAGAGCCATCTGTGGCAGGGTAGCTTCAAAGGTCTTGATGCCTTTGTAATGCGAACACCAGTCTCTCCTGCCATCAGGAGCAGGCCTCATTCCCGACTCCCCTCCCTTTCAGCGGGAAATTTAGCATGGCCCAGAAGGCGTGCCCACCTCTGCCAACTCCACCGCTCAGGTGGGGGAGAGGAGGTGAAGCCCACTCTTCAGTGCCCGCCATCTTGAAGATGGCAGGCACGCTCTAATGAGGATTAGGGATTTGCCACTCTCTCCACATGGGGTGAGTATCCCAAGGGTGTAGTCACCCCAAGGTCAGTAGCCCACTGGCTACTGACCTAGAGACCCCTGAAATGCCCCCTAAATACAGTACTTAGGGGCAGCCCTGAACCAAGGAGACAGATTTCCGCAACCTAAGCAGGACAAAAGAAAACGTCCAGCAGAGGAGACTGCAGAGAAGAGTTTACTTGACCCCAGCCCTACGGGCCCGTTTGCAGTTTCCATAGATCCTGCGCCAAAAGTCGCCTTGTACTGCAGCCAGCGACCTCCAGAACCCCGGGAGACTGACTGTCTTCAACAAAGACTGGATCTCCTGTGAACAGAAGCTCTGTTCAAAAGAACCCCTCCAAGAAAGACTCAGCTTGCTGAGGACAAAGAAACCAGACCCCTGGAACCACCACTGCACCAGTCGCCTACACCCAAAGTTCAAGTGCTTACCTGCCCCAGCAAGGTACCCCAGCACTCCTCCAGGACTTCCGACGTCGCCTGTAGCCTCTGCACAGAGACTCTTCTCTCCCCCCCCCCCCCCCCCATGGCGAGTGGCCCGGCAAGGATATCGGACCTCAAAAGAGGCCCCTGCATCCAGCCGCCCTGAACATAGAAGAGAGCCCGAGGGTGCACCTACATCTCCAAGCCCTGCAACTTACCTGCCCAGTTGTTGGTTCCTCCCGGATGTCTTCCTGGACCGAGCCTGCAGCTAAAAACAAAAACCGGCAATCCCCATTCAAAACAATGCACCAAACGCCAAAACAGCACTCCACACCCAGCCACCCCTGCGGTTGCACCTTGAGTGCCAAATCGGATTCCCCTTTGCCCTGAGTCTAACATCTGGAGCTTTCCTCCGACAACCTTGTGGCCTGCTCATGAGCAGCCACCAACCGGAGGTCCCCTATCCCCCATTGGATAACATTGGGCCTCAGCACACGGCTGCCTAGTGCCGCTGAGGGTGTTTTAAGAGTGCATCCTCGACCTTGGGGGAACCCTGGTTCTAAACCTCAGAGTAACAACTCCCACAAACAACTACTTAACTATAAACCGATAACTACATCCTTCTATAGGATTGCATTGACTGCATTTGTCTTCTTGAAAAGTGTTTTAAGTGTGGAGTTGGTTAGTATGGAACATTGAAAAACTGCATATGTACTAATAGTGGATTACGTAACCTTTGTCTAGGAGATGTCTCAGTGTGATGTCTAGGCATATCACACTGATTAGCAATAGTAATCTGAAAAGTAATTTTGAAACATTGACACCTGTAATTTGATCAACTGCATTTAAACCTGCATTAAATTGTAAAACATTGCATAAGATTTTGCAAAGCATTTATTTCACTTACATGCACCAGGCTCGGCTCTAGAAATAAAATAAATAACTTAATATTTTTATATACAAACAAATTGGTCTGAGTTCAATCTTTGACTGTGTGACATCATTTGCTGCCTAAGTGTGTACAACAGATGCTGAACACTACCCTCTGATAAAGCCTTAATGTTCGCCCACACTACCACAAATAGAGAGTAACGTGCTATCTACTTTTACCTCTGCCTACCTTTGGAGCTCCACTGGACTGTGCACACTATACCTCATTTTGGTATAGTATATACAGAGCCAGCTTCCTACAGTCTCGCTGTCCTAGAGGTCTCTCTAAGTGCAGATCTGTCTTCCTCAGTAGTGTGGTCAAGTCTTGACACAAACTAGCCTTGTTGATGCAGGTACTCCGTTACCCAGGGTATTGGTGCAGAGTGGCTCCTGGAGGGTCTAGCATCTCTAAGGATGGTGGAGAGACTGGGCTGACCACCCAGAGCCACAAAGACCACCTCCGTACATGTACTCCCTCAGTGGGCCCGATGGCAAACATGGTGTACAGGGCAATTGCGGTCAGTGCCTGCAGATGCTGCGGGATGTCTTCTCCACCCCAAGGGAGATGCTAAATGGCTGTTGAGGCACTGGACAGTGCTCCAAGGGTTTGGGAAAATGCACAGCTTTTGGACGAGTTGGGTCTTTACAATGATCAAGGTACCAACAACCAGGCAAGGTTTGGCGCCAATTTGGGAGCATGTCCTCTGTTTTCACAGTGAATGCTCTTCTATGTTATTCTGTTCCCAGGTAGTTGAATTTGCCTAGAATTGAGGGGACCTTCAAATACCGAATTCAGGGAAGATTAGGCAAGTGTAGGGTAGTTATCAATCGGTTACATAACCCTGGGGTGTCTACACCCACTGTATGACCAATTCCTGCGAGAAGTGGGCTTAATCCTGACCTAGATTTCCTAGTTTCAAACAAAACCAAGATGGTGAAACAATGCTTCGACTATCCACTTCAGGTGGCCCACCTTAGCGTTGTGCCTAGATCACAGGAGTGACACGCCTGACTAGCTAATTTCCCGCTTGCTCTGGTGCCAAATAGGCCCAAGAGCAGGGGGTAGCATTCCCCCAGGTGTTAAGCCAAGGATGCAATTCGAAGGCAGCAGAGGCTCTGAAGCCTCTGGCCTTGATGTGTTAAATTACTAGCCATCTTGCTGGAAGAGGTGCGGACATCTTTCTCCAGAGCAGGGATTGTTTCTGGCGTCTGAGATTGGGCACTCACCTACAGGAGGCCAGAAACTTGTCTGTGGTGGCAGGCTGGACGGTAGCAGTCAGCCAACACACTAGAGGACTAGTAGGTTTTCATAGGGCATCTCTAAGATGCCCTGTGGGTGCATGTCGCAATAAATCTGAAACTGGCATTGTTACAGATGGAGTAGTTTCTTTTCTGTAACTCCAGTTCTGTAGTAGGGGTATCTCTGTTATAGTCATAATCTAGTGAATAGTCCCGCCCATGTGCGTGGACCCCGGAGCAATAAAAAATAATCTCTAAAAAGTGACAATCATGCAGACCTGCATACACCTTTAAGAGAGAATTTAATTTAAAGACAGATAATGCAGCCTATACCCACAGACTACACTGTCCAGTACTTCAACTAGAATTCCACCAACATCCACAAACAGCACTGCCTGTCTAGTTTTTCTCCACATAGGAAAAAACCCTGCCTCTACCAGCAAAAGCCTCTGGAATGATAGAGAGGAAGGAGTGGACAGACAAGCCCCATAGGCTGCCATTATGTGGCTTAGAACAGGATACTGTGCCTTTAAGAAAACTTTCCAGTTTTCCAGAACTTTCCCCAGTATCCCAGAATACCCAGCAGGTCCCATTTACTTTCAGTTCTTTTTGAAGGCGTAGCACGCCAGACCTGTAGCATTCTACATATGAATAAGTATCTCTCCACCGGGGAGGAGGGCGGGCGCTTATGACTATAACAGAGATACCCCTACTACAGAACTGGAGTTACAGAAAAGAAACTACTCCTTCTGTAGTAGGGGATCTCTGTGTATAGTCATAATCTAGTGAATAGAATGGCAAGCCCATCCCCACACAACAAAAGCGGTGGAGAACACACAAGACACTACCACTACTGTGCGAACAAATTTCGCAGCGAAGCCTGCCCAACCTGAGCATCTGCCCTGGCATCCGTGTCCAGACAGTAATGCGCAGCAAAGGTATGGACCGACTTCCAAGTGGCCGCCTTGCAGATTTCCGCAATCGGAACATAACGCAGCAAAGCCGTCGTGGCAGCTTTGCCCCTGGTGGAATGAGCCTTAGGTTTACCCCCTAAGGTCTTATTAGCCTTTTGATAACACAATTGTATGCAGGACACAATCCACCGAGAAATGGACTGCTTAGAGGTCGCAAGACCAGTCCTGACTGGGCCATAATTAACAAACAATTGGTCAGACCTACGAATATCCTTGGTCTTATCCAGATAAAATTTCAACACCCTCCGAACATCCAGGGAATGGAGAGACCTTTCCGCTGGCGAAGAGGGATTCTGAAAGAACGTAGGTAAAGTTATGGTCTGGTTGACATGAAAATCAGAGATAACCTTAGGAAGAAATTTAGGGTGAGTACGCATCACAACCTTAGCAGCATGAAATACAGTATAAGGTTCTTGACAACATAATGCCTGAAGTTCACTCACCCTGCGGGCCGATGTAATGGCCACTAGGAACGCCGCCTTCCAGGATAGGTGCTGCAATGAAGCCTTGTGAATGGGTTCAAAAGGCTCCCTCATCAGTCTGGACAGCACCACATTCAAGTCTCAGGAAGGCGAGGGAAGTCTGACGGGAGGAAACACTTTCTTCAAGCCTTCCAAAAAATCCTTGACCACAGGGATCTGAAAGAAGGAAGTCTGTGAAGGGCATTTCCTGCAAGCAGTCAAAGCAGCCAGATGAACCTTAATGGAATGGAAATTAAGGCCAGACTGCGCCAGATGTAAAAGGTATGGAAGGATGACATCTTCCTTACATGTCGTCGGATCAAAGTTCTTGGACTTACACCAGATACAGAACCTCTTCCACTTGTAAGCATAGGATGTCCTAGTGGAAGGTCGTTTAGACTCCTTCAGTATGTCCATACAATCGTCTGGTAGATTCAGATGGCCATATTGCACTATTTCAGGAGCCATGCCGCCAAACTCAAAGACGAGAGGTTGGGGTGCACCATCCGCCCCCCGAACTTCGTGAGAAGGTCCGGCCTGCACGGCAACCGCATGTGAGGAAGGAGAGACCGGTGAAGAAGGTCCGTGAACCACCACTGCCTGGGCCACTCCGGGGCGATCAGGATCATCCGCACCCTGGACTGGGACAGCTTGATGAGCACCGCCGGAATCAGGGGAATGGGTGGAAAAGCGTACAGAAAGCTGTTCGACCAAACGATCCATAGCGCATTCCCCAGCGTCCCCCGCTGGTAGTACCTGGATGCGAAGTCTCGGCATTTGCTGTTTTCGGCGGTGGCGAACAGATCTACGTCTGGAGTCCCCCACCTTGCGAAGACTTCTCCTAGTACTTCGTCGTTTATGACCCATTCGTGGTTTTCCTGAATCAGCCTGCTCAAGGCGTCCGCCTGAGCATTCTGCACCCCTGGCAGATGCGTGGCCGTAATCGTCAGTCCTCTGGCCAGCAGCCAGCGCCAGATCGCCTGCGCCTCCTGCGACAGAGTGCGCGATCTCGACCCCCCTGCTTGTTGAGGTAATACATCGTAGTTGTATTGTCCGTCTGTATCAGCAGCGAGTTGGTCTGGAAGGACGGAAGGAAGGCCTTCAGCGCCAGGAAGACAGATCTGAGTTCCAGGAAATTGATGTGGTATGTCGATTCCAACGCAGACCACTTTCCTTGAATCTGCAAGTCCCCGGAATGCGCTCCCCAGCCCTGGAGAGACGCATCCGTCACGACACTCGTCGTGGGAATGTCCTTGTGGAAGGGAACCCCCTTGAGGAGGTTTTCCGCTGAACACCACCACTTCAGAGACTGAAGAGCATGCAGCGACAGACG
Organism: Triturus cristatus; assembly: GCF_964204655.1. Lineage (NCBI taxonomy): Eukaryota > Metazoa > Chordata > Amphibia > Caudata > Salamandridae > Triturus > Triturus cristatus. Next base: position 798,434,902 of record NC_140595.1, read on the forward strand.
TATCTTGTCGTCCCAAGAGCCTGTCCTCTGATCCCACTGATCCTCCAAACACTCCTGCAGTGGTCTCATGTGTAACCGAGCGTGAGGCGTGAGGAAGATACAGGAGGCCATCGATCCCAGTAGAGAAGACACCTTCCTCACAGTCGTCGATGGAGCAGTCCTGAGGTCCTGAGCCTTCCGAAGGAGTGATAACCGTCTCTCCTCCGAAGGAGACACGCTTGCTGACCGCGTATCGATGGAGGCCCCCAGGTACTGTATGCACTGGACCGGAGTCGTGACCGACTTGGACATGTTGACGTGTAACCCCAGCTTGTGCAAGAGCTCGCACGTCCATCGGAAGTGTTCTTGCGCTTCCGCGAAGGATGATGCCTTGATCAGCCAATCGTCCAGATACGGGTAGACAAACACCTTGTTCCTCCGCAGGTGTGCCGCCACCACCGCCATGCACTTCGAAAAGGTCCTGGGCGCAGATTTTAGCCCGAATGGCAGTACTGTGTATTGATAGTGATTGGCGCCGACTTGGAATCGCAGGAACTTCCTGTGCTTCCTTGCTATGGGCACATGGAAGTACGCATCCTGTAGATCTATGGCACAGAGCCAGTCTCCCCGTTGCAGCTGAGGGTAAATCTGGTGCAACGAAAGCATGCGGAACTTCTCTCTGCGAATCCATTTGTTTGCCTGCCGCAAATCCAGAATGGGCCTGAACTCGTTCTTGTCCTTCTTGCGAACGAGGAAGAATCGAGAGTACAGACCTCTTCCCCTTTGAGACAGAGGTACCTCTTCTACCGCCTTTTTTCTCAACAAGATGTCTGCCTCCGCCTGGAGCTCTCTCAGCTGGAATCGAGAGCTGACCGGCGGAATCGCTGGAGGCGGGCTGAGAAACCGAAGACTGTATCCATTGCAAACAATATTCAGCACCCACTTGTCCTGAGTAATTTTTCTCCACTCTGCCGGAAAAAATGGAATGCTTCCCCCCACTGGAGTGGGTAACGGTTGAGGGGGAAGTAACCGCTCAGGGCCGAGACCCGGCCGGGCCCTTGGTTGTGGTAGTAGCCTGCTGGCCTCCTCTACCCCTCTGGCGCTTCTGGAAGGGCTTGCGGAACTGCTGCTGTTGTGGCTGCTGCTGTCCCGAGCCCTGCCCACGCCCTCTGCCCGACGACCCGAACCTCCTTTGGAACGGGCGCTTTTTTTTCCTCGGCCTTCTCCAACCCGACGGCCGTCAGGGTTTCCGCCTCAGCCTTCATGCAGGCCATCTAATCGTCCGCATGCTTCCCGAACAGGGTTTCCCCCGAGAAGGGCAGGTTGGCCACTCTTTGCGGCGCCTCTGGCTTGAGGGACGTCAGGCGCAACCACGAATGGCGCCGCTGGTGGACGCCATGACAGTAGGCGTGGGCGGCCAATAAAGATACGTCCGCCGCTGCGCTGATCGTTTGATTCGACACCAGCATGCCTTCGCGCACCGTCTCCAAGAAGTCCTCCTTCTTGTCCCGAGGCAGGAGGTCTGCATATTGCTGCAGGGACTCCCACAGGGCCCGGTCGTAACGGCCCAACAAAGCCCCTGCACTCGCCGCCTTCATGGTGGTGGCGGCGGTACCACACACCTTCCTGCCCGCAGAATCCAGCCAGCGGCTTTCTTTGTCGGGTGGAACCGTGGAGGACGGGGCGGTCGCATGTTGTTTTCTTGCCGCCGTCACGATCACCGAATCCGGCTTCGGGTCCACTCTCAAAAATGACGGATCCGACTCCGGGGCCCTGTACTTTTTCATGAGCCTGGAAGGAGCGGCCTTCGTCGTCGCGGGAGTGAGGAACAGCTCCAAGGCGGGTTCCACCAGTCCTGGTACAAGAGGCAGTAGGGGGCGAGACAGGTGTTTTTTTATGAAGCGTCTCGAATATCACGGACGTCGTGGGTGTTGGAACCGTCACCGTGATACCCAACTTTGCAGCCCCTCGCAACAGCACCTCTTGGAACGAGACCAAGTCGTCCACCGGAGACACCCTCGTCCCCGGGGAGTCCGACAGCGTCGGGGAAAGGTCTCTGTCCGAGGAGCGCGTGCGCGACCTGGACCTATACCTCCTACGGCGTCGTCTTGAGTCCGACGAGGACCTTCCACGGCTCCGTGATCTTCTCCTCCTGTGCGAGCGGGAGCGCGACCTCTTCGGCTTCGGCCTGTCCGCCGGTCTCGCTGGTCCAGGCGACCGTGGGCGTCGTGGCTTCGGGGTCCCCTGCGGCGGAGTCGGGTACCGTGGAAGGGAAACCGACCGCGGGGGAACCGGCGGCGGTCCCACAGGGGTGCGTGGCAGCGACAGAGGCTGGGGCGGCGGAAGCAGCGTCCGCGGCCGAGGTGGCGGTGGTGGAGGTGGCGGTGGTGGAGGAGTTTGTGGAGGTGGTGGTGGAGGTGGTGGTGGAGGTGGTGGAGGCGGAAGAGGAGGCGGCGACGGAGGCATCCGAGGAGGCGTATACACCACCGAGTACACCGATCCCGGTGACTCTCTTCCTCGACGTCGATCTTCTCCTCGACGTCGATCTTCTCCTCGACGTCGATCTTCTCCTCGACGTCGATCTTCTCCTCGACGTCGATCTTCTCCTCGACGTCGATCTTCTCCTCGACGTCGATCTTCTCCTCGACGTCGATCGTCGCCTCGACGGCGACCCGTGCCTCGACGGCGACCCGTGCCTCGACGGCGACCCGTGCCTCGACGGCGACCCGTGCCTCGACGGCGACCCGTGCCTCGACGGCGACCCGTGCCTCGACGGCGACCCGTGCCTCGACGGCGACCCGTGCCTCGACGGCGACCTCAAGCGTCTCGACGTCGATCTCCTTCTCCTCTTCATCGACGGTGAGCTGCGATCCCTCGACGGCGAATGCTGACACCGGGTCCCATCTCGACGACGACCGCTGGACGGAGCAGACGACGGCGTCGTCACAGACGACGCCGATGTAGTCGACGGCGGCCTATGCAGGTCCCTCGACGGCGATCGTCGACGCCGCTTCTCCCCAGAGCCCTGGGGGGACGGCTAACAGACGGTGGTCATCCTCCTAGACGTCGCCGTAGACGCCCTCGACGTCGACGGGGAGTGGGAGCGCTTACTGGTCTTCCTGCCCCTGGGGAGCCCCCCAGAGGCCTCAGTAGGGGCCAAATCAGCCCCTCCAGACCCACCTGGTGCCTTCAGTCTTCGTTCCTCCAGAACTTGAAGCCTGATTTTCATTCTGTCCCTCAGGGTCCTGGCTGAGAACGAGTGGCAGATGGTACAGCTTTCAGGCACGTGGGACTGGGGAAGGCAACCAATGCACACCTCGTGTGGATCAGTTTTAGCCTTCTTTCGACCACATTCCGGGCACTTGACGAACAAGCCAGGCATGTTGACAGTACCAGCTACTAAACACAAGAAAAAGTGACAAAAATTGCCAAAATCTCAATTAAACCCTTGAAAAGGGGAGAGCTCAATGCTCCAGGGTCCTGCTAGCAGGAGCCGGAAAAAAGAACTGAAAGTAAATGGGACCTGCTGGGCATTCTGGGATACTGGGGAAAGTTCTGGAAAACTGGAAAGTTTTCTTAAAGGCACAGTATCCTGTTCTAAGCCACATAATGGCAGCCTATGGGGCTTGTCTGTCCACTCCTTCCTCTCTATCATTCCAGAGGCTTTTGCTGGTAGAGGCAGGGTTTTTTCCTATGTGGAGAAAAACTAGACAGGCAGTGCTGTTTGTGGATGTTGGTGGAATTCTAGTTGAAGTACTGGACAGTGTAGTCTGTGGGTATAGGCTGCATTATCTGTCTTTAAATTAAATTCTCTCTTAAAGGTGTATGCAGGTCTGCATGATTGTCACCTTTTAGAGATTATTTTTTATTGCTCCGGGGTCCACGCACATGGGCGGGACTATTCACTAGATTATGACTATACACAGAGATCCCCTACTACAGAATTATTGAGATTAGGTGTTTGATATCAAACACCATTACTTTCCGTGAAGCCATTATGCAGCTGGGTAACTCGTAATGACCAGCACCAGTGCGTACCTTCAAAATGGCACTCGCAAGATCTTAGCAATAGAACTAGACCTCACAGGGGCATATCTGTTCATGCAGATGTTCCATTACAAGTAATATAATGTACCCTGCCTTATGGCTCTAAGGTCTGCTGTAGGGGTGAGTTACATAAGACTTGCAGTGTACTTGAGCAGTCTGCATGCAGTTTGTGTGGGTCCCTTTGGGTGGCATATTACATGCCACAGTCAATAGGGACCCTCTTTAGTACCTATGCCCAGGGTACCATAGGTAGCATTTACCAGGGACATACACGGTGCTAATGTACTTGCCAACAGGGTTACAACTGAGCATGATGTTTTTTACGCAAAGAGCACTGGCGACAGTTTAGCAAGGACCCACTGTAAATCCTGTCAAGAACATCAGTACAAGTGGGCAAAAATTGGAGGTGACCATGTCAAAAAGGGCACTTTCCTACACACAGCAAATCAATCCATCTCTCCATCAGAAATAGCTGGCTTTTAAAGCAGGTGAATTGAATATTCAGGTACCTCATGGTCATAACCTGATCACCAGGTGTCAAGGATCAGTGAAGTGTCCACTCAACACCACCCCTGTTTTTAATCTTATTCCTATAGTTCCTATTCTTTCCCCAAATAAAAGTGTATCTACAAGATAAAATATAATTTTAACTCACCCACCACTGTCTATATCCAGACAGTCTGCCTCCTTGTGGAGGTTATGCAGTCACTTGGAGTACAGGACACTCAAGTGACAGACCCAATGTGGACGCTTTCCAACAAACCACACTAAACTGAGGTTACATACACTGCAGACTGATTGTGTGATTGAGGGTCTCAAAAGAAGTTATCCCCGAGACTCTGGTATTGACACTGCTGTGGTTTGTTCCCCTTCCCTACTTTCATTAATTGATAACCCTGATCCAGAATGGCCATCTTACTTAAAAGGAATTAACTGATGACAATTCAACCTTTGGGGTCTCCAGTTCAGAGAAAAGCTGATAAACAACATGGCTGCTTGGTGTCCATCTGTATGCAATTACATCAATAGGTTGGCAAGCATATGGTGCTGTGGAAGACTATACGCACTAAACACGGATATGCCTACATTTCACGCACCTGGGCTGGTGGATCGCCACCTTTCACTATCTCGTCTTGCCACAGCCAATCTCCAGCCATTTTCATCATCCTCTTCCTGCTGCTGCTGCTGTTGCTGCTGCTGCTGCTGCTGCTGCTCCTCACGCAGAGTTCGCCAGTTGTCGCTGTCTGAGCGTGCAAACTCTTTTCGGGCAGTAGCACTGGCGTCTTCAAATACAGCCCGAGCTAAACAATCAAGAAAAACAAATGATTTTTATGACCAAGCTTTTTGGAACAGCAGAACGCATGAAGGTAAAACCTACACACAATTTTGCATTTTTTATGTGAAGTGACTTCTGTTCTGCATAAAGAGGAAATACCTGAACCAACGTAGAAAAGCAAACGCAGAAGGGAAATTCATCAGGATACTAAAGGCCTTAAGCCTAAGAAAATTGCATTTTAAGCATCAAGATCAAAAAATATTTCTTTCCTATAGTAAGACCAATAGTGAACACGCTCGAACTCACTGCCAACTACTGGAAAGCTTGGCTCAATCAAGGACTCAAATAAAAAAGTTGCAAAGAACTGTTTTTCCTGAAGACAATATTCATAGTACATGTGCAAAGCACTTGCTTTCCCTGGACAGATCTATAGTCAATACCATAAACTTTAACGGAAAGGTTGGAGCTTTTCTAAATTCAATCAAAGCCGCTCATTGCCCATACTTTATTATGTTTGTTGGACGTGCACTGCTACCACAGATCAATCTCAGTATAGTGCCTACATTTTTAGACTCAAATCTCAAATTCCAAGACCTTAACACAGGGCTTTACATTTTTTAATTTTGCTTCATTATATCTATGCTTTATTAATCTGACAACATTTAATTTTCCAAGCCATTGCGTACCACTGACTAAGCTTAGTGTACACCCAAGGGTCCCCAGACAACAGGTTAAGAACTACTGATCTAGGTGATGTGCAAGCTGCTACCTCGAAAGGGCCACTTTTTTTATTCAAATGGGGCGACCGAACTGAAAACCTAGTCAACTTACACAAGGATTTTGTTTGAAACTACATGTATTTTCTCAATCAGGAAGAAGGATTATGTTACTTACCTGGTAAACATCTCTTCTGGGCATGTAGTGCTGTAGATTCACATGCTTTGCATACTTAGGACATCTAGTGTTGGGTCCGGATATGTGCAGTTTGTTTTTGTTTAAAATAGTGTTTAGATCACAAGCTAGTGACAATCCTCCTCTTGGGAATACTGTGCATGGGTCTCGACTCCATATTAGATTGGTTTCCCCGCAGATGGGTGAGAATGGAGTAAGTAGAGAGCTAGAGATGTCCATGCATGTAAAGGAAAATGCTACTTACCCAGTTTGCATCTGTGTGAGAAAGTGCCATCTTTCTTGCATAGGTATGCCCCCACTTTTTGATGAATTGCTGAATGTACTCTGAGTGTGCCCTGGGCTCCTGCCAATCAGGTGCCCAGGGCCTATGTTCCTTCCCTAAAAACTGTGCTGAAATGTAAACCCAAAATGGCAAACCCTGGCCACATGTCAGCCCCTGGTAAAGGGTACACTAAGTATCCAGGGTCTTGTGACCAGGGAAGGCCCCTAAGGGCTGCAGCACTTATTGTGCCACCCTTAGAGGCCCTGTACCCTGACACTCTTAACACTGCCCTTGCAGGCTGAGTGTCTGGGTACAGAACAAAACAGTCGACATGGCACACATCCCTGGCATACATCAGCCACCCCTCTAGCTGGGTGCCCTATGCCAGTGGTGTGGGCACAGAGGCATGAGCCCTGTGCCCCTAGAGTACCCAGGTCCATTCCTGGGCACTACACAATCTCCACAGCACCATGATGGCTCCACTAAAGACTGACGTTTGGTATCAAACTTCTCAGCACATTAAATCCGCACTGATGCCAGTGCAGGATTTAATGTACAATGCACGACAAAGGGCATCTTAGAGATGGAGTAGTTTCTTTTCTGTAACTCCAGTTCTGTAGTAGGGGTATCTCTGTTATAGTCATAATCTAGTGAATAGTCCCGCCCATGTGCGTGGACCCCGGAGCAATAAAAAATAATCTCTAAAAGGTGACAAATCATGCAGACCTGCATACACCTTTAAGAGAGAATTTAATTTAAAGACAGATAATGCAGCCTATACCCACAGGCTACACTGTCCAGTACTTCAACTAGAATTCCACCAACATATATATTGATTTAAAGGCTATTTTCTCAGAATCTACTGAACAGATTTACACCAAACCTACAAAAGGCACTTCCTTGACCTGAGGACTACCCCTCTGCCAAATTTCAAGTAATTCTGTTCAGCCGTTCGGGCTGTAGCTGTGTCTAAAGGTCCTATGGAAAAATGCATGGGAAAACGCGTTTTGGGACCCCCCCCGAGACTTTCAGGGTAGGAGCGGAGCACAGCGCCCCACCTATTTTGAAAAATTGGCAAGGATTCGTCGACCGGCGCCAAAGTTATTCAAAATAGAATGTTGCGGATTTCCTATGGAAACGTGGTCCTAACTATAACTACCTACTGGCGACCGCCAGTAGGATATGGATATCTCTCTATCTCTCTATCTCTCTATCTATCTCTATCTTTTTTTTTTTTTTTCTACTGGCGGTCGCCAGTAGATAGTTATAGTTAGGACCGAGCCCCCATAGGAAATCTGAAAATTCTATTTTGAAAAACTTTGGCGCCGGTTGACGAATCCTCGCGAAATTTGCAAAACTAATGGGGCGCTCCGCTCAGCTCCTACCCTGAAAGTTTCGGGGTGATTCATCAAGCGGGGGCTGAGAAAAAAGGGGGGTCCCAAAACGCGTTTTCCCCATGCATTTACCCATAGGACCTTTAGTCGAAGGTACAGCCCGAACGGCTGAACAGAATTACTTGAAATTTGGCAAGGAGGTAGTCCTCAGGTCAGGCATGTGCCTTTTGCATATATGGTGTCAATCTGTTCAGTAGTTCTTGAGAAAATTGCAGTTAAAAGTACATAAATATCTATATGCGCAGACCGTGCGCGCATGGTCCTCGCATGGTGCGCGCACCAGATGTGCGCGAGCGTAATTCTGATTGGTGGTTAGATGTCAGTCAACATTCGAATCGGTCGAAATCAGGAAGTGTCGGACGCCATTTTGTGTGTCGCAGTGAAAAAGAAAGATTGAGAACGTGAAAAAGGGGCAGGGTAGAGAGTTCCTGACCCCCTAGCTTTTGTCAGGGGGTCCCTGAAGGGTGAAAAAACTTTTTTTTTTTTTTTTTTTTTTTTTTTAAATCGCGGGGTGCGCGCACGGTGAAAAACCCTTAAAAAAAACATTTTTAACTGTTTATAAGTTTATAGAAGATATTAACTATGCTGTTCAACTTTATCCAAATAAAAAAAAAAAAGAGCTGAGCCATTCCATATTACAGCATACAGTCAATCTATAACTATATACATAGGTAGTTTATTGTAAAATAAATATATAAAAAATATAATATTACATACATAAATTAGCATTTAAAAAAACCTTACAAATTCACTAAAAAAAACCATAGGTTTCACACACGTTATAGTTAGGCATTAGCATTTAAAAAACCTTGCAAATTACCTGAAAAAACCATAGGTTTCACACATGTTATAGTTAGCTGGACATTTCACTCGTAAAAAACTATTGAAATTCCCCCGTTATAGTTAGTTCAGCTAACTATAACTCGCGCGACCGCAATCCACTGCTGATGACGTCACATATTAGATCACTCATGACATGGTCAGTGACATCACTCATGACATCACTCATGACATCACTGATGTTATCTCACATGACATCACTGATGACATTATCCAGTGAATATGTGTCTTTAAGAAAAATAAATATTTTTTATACATGTATATCTAAAGGTTAATGGAAGAATAAATGGGTAAATAAGTGTCTAAATGGATGTTTTTTTTTGTAAATGTAATTGTATAACTGACTGATTAACAGTATCTTAGTGAATACAGTGATGTAATATGTGACATCATCAGCGGATTGCGGTCGCGCGAGTTATAGTTAGCTGAACTAACTATAACGGGGGAATTTCGATGGTTTTTTACGAGTGAAATGTCCAGCTAACTATAACGTGTGAAACCTATGGTTTTTTCAGTATATATATATATATATATATATATACATACACACACATACACACACATATATACACACACATATATATATACACATATATATATACACAAACACACACACACATTATCTACTGGCGGTCGCCAGTAGATAGTTATAGTTAGGACCGTGTTTCCATAGGAAATCCGCAACATTCTATTTGGAATAACTTTGGCGCCGGTTGACGAATCCTCGCAAAATATTCAAAATAGGTGGGGCGCTCCGCTCCGCTCCTACCCTGAAAGTCTCGGGGGGGGGATTCGTCAAGCGGGGGCTGAGAAAAAAGGGGGGTCCCAAAACGCGTTTTCCCCATGCAATTTTCCATAGGGACCTTTAGTCCAGCCCGAACAGAATTACTTGAAATTTGGCAGAGAGGTAGTCCTCGGGTCAGGGAAGTGCCTTTTGCAGGTCTGGTGTCAATCTGTTCAGTAGTTCCTGAGAAAATCAAAAGTATCATATATATATGTGGGCGGAGCCTAACCACACATCTCATCCTGAGATCTGATTGGCTGTCAGCACTTCATCCAAGAAGTGTTGGCAGCCATCTTCGGACCAATATACATGATAGCACCTCATTAAAAAGCATTGCAGTTAATAGAAGGTTTTAAGACTTGAGTTACATTATAAATCATTTGTTGATGGTACCATACTCATTTTAGGAATTTTAGTATGTTCTAAGGTGATTTCACCATGTGAAAAAGCCTTCTGCTGGGATATCATGATTGAGAGAAAAATATTTTCTCATGCTTTTCCCACAGAGGTTTGGAAGGTGATCTATAAGCTAAACTGAGAACTTATTTTCTGTAAATTCACATTATCTTTCTCAGTCATGTGAGAATGAAGTCTGACATGCTCAGTAAAACATGTACATCCAACAAGGGCAGAGACTGTCAGTTGATTCCTTTGTGTTCTACTGCAGCTTCCCAGAGTGTTCCAAAGAACAGCTAGAGCGCTAACAGTCCTACTTATGATAAACATATGGCACACCTGAAGCCATCTTGCTTGGATTAAAGTGGTAACTCTTAAAACATTTAATTTAAAAAGGAACAAAATGAAGGGGTTCATTTTTCCATAAAAAGTATGATTAGCGCTGCAGAAAGAAAAATTAGGGCACATTTTGAGTGACTTCTCAAATCCTCTTCTATTTCATTAAAAAATTCTGACATGCAGACTTAAACATGCACTTTCAATACCAGCAGCAGTTTTCCCTGGTGAGCAGTAGCTTTACTACAGTGATCTAATGAGCAAAAAGAGTGCTAACATTCTGAATTTATGGCAAATGTGTGACACATCTGAATGCCTTCTTGATGGAATCAAAGTAAAAAACTAAAAGTATTTCCTACTGAGGAGACTGCTGTAAATGAGGAAATTAGGAAACTTCTTAACAAATAAGTCTCCCAAGATGGCCACCAGAGACAAAAGAGCCCAAATGTAGCCCAAATATCACCCAGATGTAGCCCAAGTATAGCCCAATGACAGAATGTCCCAGAGTGTTCTTAAAAACAACTAGAGCGCTTACTGTCTTCATTATGACAAAAGTATGGCACACCTGAAGCCATCTTGATTGGAATAAACTGGCAACACTTAAAACATTTAATTTAAAAAGGAACACAATGAGGGGGTTCATTTTGCCATAGAAATTATTAGTGCTGAAGAAAGAAAAATGAGGGCACATTTTGAGTGACTTCTCCAATCCTCTTCTATTTCATTAAAAAATTCTGATATTTAGACTGAAACATGCACTTTTAATACCAGCAGCAGACTTCCGTGGTGAGCAGTAGCTTTACTGCAGTGATCTAATGAGCAACTAGAGTGCTAACATTCAGAATTTATGGCAAATGTGCGACATATCTGAATACCTTCTTGATGAAATCAAAGTAAAAAACTGAAAGCATTTCCTACTGAGGAGACTGCAGTAAATGAGGAAATTAGGAAACTTCATAACAAATAAATCTCCCAACATGGCCACCAGAGACAAAAGAGCCCAAATGCAGCACAAATATCACCCAGATGTAGCCCACATGTACACTTATTTTTTGTGTATTTGCAGTTTTATATAGTGCAAACTTGTCAGGTATTGGAGTGCTTTACATCACACAAGATCAAATTCATTTTGGTTGTAGACATGGGGAGATTAAGTGATTTGACCAGAATAACAGAATGTTGAGCTGAAGCAGAAACTCCAACCTGGTTCCCCAGTTGCAAAGTCTGCAGCTCTGGAAGTAACACCACATCGTCTCCCATAAGTGCAACATTTAATGTGGTCAACGGGATAAAAAAACAAAGATTACAAATAATGTAAAAATTCTTTGTCGCTATTTGAAAACTCAGAAAATATGTCCTCATTTTATGTGGTAGTACAACCATACATGCCAACAGACCCGTTTCAGCCAAGAAACGTCCAATGGTTTTAAGCTCAAATGGGATTTATTTGATCTGTCTCCTGTCTACAATCTCCTCTTTTTCAATGTAACTCAAAGGGGAAAATCAATACACCGTTTTTTTTCAAAACCTCCCTCTTACCAAGTTCAAAATGTTCGCAAGTATGGTACATTGGATCATGGAAGGAAATGGGGTAGGGACATGGACTTGGATAACAGAGGACAGGAGGGACATGGAGAGGTGCACCAAACTGACCCTGCAGGGCAGGCATCAGGGTTTGCAGCAGCACAATACACCACACAGGGCATGCGGGACGGGAGTGCACCACAACAATCCATAGAAAGCAATAGGGAGGGGACAGGACCATGCACATGGACAACAGAAAACAGAGGGGAAAGAGGCAATGGTAGCTAGCTGACCATAATGGACAGACAGAAGAGAAAGCTGCAGCATAACAGACCATAAAGGGCAGGAGGGACGGATCAGGGACATTACAATGGAACAGACAAGCCAGGAGGGAGGAAATAGGGGTCTGCACATGGAAACAGAGGGCTGGGGGCAACGGGGCAGGGCAGGAGCAGCAAGATGACCATGGAGGTCAGGCAGGATGGGCACTAGAAACAAGACACACCATGGAGAGCAACAGTGATACTATGATGGCATACACACAGAACATGGAGGGAAGGTGGGAGGGGGTCAGGGGCAGCTAGCTGACCACACAGGGAAGGTGGGAGGGGCCATGGAAGCACAGAAGTCCATGCATGGCAAGTGGGAGGGTTAGTGGCAGCACAATGGCTATGATGGGCAAGAAGGAGGGTGCAGGGGCATGCACAAAGGACCATGGAGGATAGAAGGGAGGGTCAGGACCTGGGCACAGACAAGAGAGTTCAGGGGAAGGGGCCTCACAACAGACCGCGCGGGGCAGGCAGGAGGAGCAGTTGCAGCACAACAGACCAGGGAGGGCAGAAGGGTGTGGCAGTAAAGAACAAGTTACTTACCTTCGGTAACGATGTATCTGTAAGAAACATTAGTTATTTAGATTCCTCACCTTAGAATATCCCCAGGCGTCAAACTGGATCCGGAAGATTTTTCGTCAGCAATACCCCTTGCGCGTCGCTAGGCGTCGTCTGCGGCTCCGCGTCCGTCGTCGGCGTCGTGCGCCGGGATGACGTCGTCGGAGTACTTAGATGCCGCCCTCGCGCGCTGACGTCAGTTCTTGTACATAGCTTTCCGCGCCAGGAACGCAGAGCCATGCAAAGACCGACACTGGTGCCAAAAATGAAATCTAGGGGCCTGAAAAGGACAACCTTAACCCTAGATGTCAGTTCGCAGAACGGGGAGGATGGGTGGGTCGGTGAGGAATCTAACTAACTAATGTTTCTTACAGATACATAGTTACCGAAGGTAAGTAACTTGTTCATCTGAAAGAAACACGTTAGTTATATTCCTCACCTTAGAATAGATACCCAAGCAATACCATCCCCGGTGGTGGGTCTGCGAACCAAGATCACACCAGAAAGTCCTGGAGGACAGAACGGCCAAAGAAGCCATCCCTCCGGACTTGGCTGTCAAGGCAATAATGCCTGGCAAACGTGTGTAACGAAGCCCACGTCGCCGCCTGACAGATGTCCTGCAAAGGGACTCCCCGTCCCAAGGCAGTAGTAGCCGCTGTGGCCCGAGTAGAATGGGCGCGCAGCCCAACAGGAGGGTCCTTTTTTGCCAAAGAATAGCAAATTTTGATACACAAAACGACCCACCGAGAGATGGTCCGTTTGTGCACAGCTTTCCCCTTCTTAGCGCCCACGTACCCAACAAAAAGCTGGTCGTCCACCCGGAACTGTTTTGTGCGGTCCAGATAAAAGGAGAGCGCACGTTTTGGGTCCAGACGGTGGAGCCTCTCTTCCTCTTTGGAAGGATGCGGAGGCGGAAAGAAGGTGGGCAAGGTGACAGACTGCCCAAGATGAAATGGAGTCACCACTTTCGGAAGAAAGGAGGGACGAGGCCGAAGGACAACCTTGTCCGGATGAACAGATAGAAAAGGAGGCTTTGAAGATAAAGCCTGGAGCTCACTCACCCGTCTAGCCGAGGTGATGGCTACCAGAAAAGCAGTCTTAAGCGTCAGAAGACGAAGAGGACAATTGTGAAGAGGCTCGAAGGGAGCGCACATCAGGAAGGTCAAGACCAGATTCAAGTCCCACTGAGGCATTACAAAAGGGACAGGAGGGAACGTGTGAGTAATGCCTTTCAGAAAGCGTGTAACCACAGGGGACTTGAAAAGAGAAGGCTGATCAGGAAGCCGCAAGAAGGCGGAGATGGCAGCAAGATAACCTTTCAGGGTGCCCAGGGCAGAGCCCTGCCGGGCCAGAGAAAGAAAAAAAAGAAGAACCTCAGAAAGAGGGGCGTAAAGGGGATCCACAGCCTTTGCTGTGCACCATGCCACAAATTTGTTCCACCGGCAGGCGTATACCGTCTTTGTGGAGGGACGCCTGGCTGCCAGAATGATATCACAGACTTCAGGAGGCAAGTCGAATGGCATCAACTGCCGCCGCTCAATCTCCACGCATGGAGGTGGAGGCTGGACAGGTTCGGGTGGAGGACCGTCCCCTGCTGCTGCGACAGAAGATCCTCCCGAAGGGGCAGACGTATCGGGGGATCGGTCAACATACTGAGTAGCTCGGGATACCAGTACCTTCGTGCCCAATCCGGAGCCACCAAGATGATTTGGGCCCGGTCGTGCCTGATCTTCTTCAGCACTCTGGGCAGAAGTGGTATAGGCGGAAAGGCGTACAACAGACCGCAACTCCACTCGTGACGAAAAGCGTCGCCGAGCGAGTGCCGCCTTGGAAATTCCAACGCGCAGAACTGCTGACATTGCGCGTTCTCTTCGGTGGCGAATAGATCTAACCAAGGCTCTCCCCACTGCTGAAAGAGACCTTGCGCCACTTCGGAGTTCAGACGCCATTCGTGATCCATCATGCACCGGCGGCTGAGTTCGTCCGCTCTGGCGTTCAGAGAGCCCGCCAGATGTTGAACCACTAGGGTCACGCCCTGGTGTTCCAGCCACGTCCAGAGGCACAGAGCCTCCTGACAAAGGGTCCACGACCCCACCCCGCCCTGTTTGTTGCAATACCACATGGCGGTGATGTTGTCCGTGAACACCTGCACAACACTGCCCCTGACAGAGGGAAGGAAGGCTTTCAGTGCAAGTCGGATCGCTCTCAACTCCAACAGGTTGATGTGGAGACGAGACTCCGCCGGAGACCAGAGGCCTCTGATCTCCGCCTCTCCCATATGGCCACCCCAGCCCAGGAGGGACGCATCCGTCACTACGACATGCTCCGGTTGGGGAAGGGAGAGGCTCCTGCCCATGACCCAATCGCGGTCCGTGAGCCACCACTGCAACTGTTGTGCAGTGCCCTCCGAGATCAAGACATGGTCGGACAGGTTGCCGTGATGCTGGGCCCACTGAAACTTCAGGTCCCACTGCAGAGCCCGCATGCGCCGCCTGGCGTGATGCACTAGTAGGATGCAGGAGGCCATCAGCCCCAGAAGCCGCAACACTAGCCTGACCGAAACCCAGGATAGAGGCCGAAAGATGGGAATCAGGGCCTGTATATCCCGGACCCGCTGTTCCGGTGGATTGACCCGGAACTGCGCCGAATCGAGAACTGCTCCGATGAAGAGGAGCTGTTGAGAGGGACTCCGGTGTGACTTCGGCACGTTGATGGAAAATCCCAGCAAATGCAGGAGATCCGCCGTAGTCTGGAGGTGGGAGACGACTGCCTGGGGCGAGCCCGCCTTCAACAACCAGTCGTCGAGATAGGGGAAGACTGGAACCCCTGATCTGCGCAGATGAGCTGCGACCACCGCCATCACTTTCGTGAACACCCGAGGGGCACTGGTGAGGCCGAAGGGGAGCACGGTAAACCGAAAATGCTCGTGGCCCACCGTGAACCGCAGGTAACGCCGGTGGGCCGGCAGGACGGGGATATGGAAATATGCGTCCTGCAAGTCCAACGCTACCATCCAGTCTCCGGGGTCTAGGGCAGCTAGAACCTGAGCCAAGGTTAACATCTTGAACCTTTCCTTTCGGAGGAAGGCATTGACGTTCCGGAGGTCCAAGATGGGGCGTAGGCCCCCTTTGCCCTTCTTGGGAACCAGAAAGTAGTGGGAATAGCAACCACGACCTACTTCTGGACTCGGAACGCGTTCGACGGCCCCCTTGGCCAAGAGGGCCGAAACTTCCTCGCGGAGAAGATTCAAATGATCCCCCGAGATACGGTGGAGCTGCGGTGGCATGGCTGGAGGGGTCGTCTCGAAGGGGAGGGAGTAGCCCCTTCGGACGATTTGCAGCACCCACCTGTCCGATGTAATGGACCGCCAGTGGAGCAGGTGATGGCGAATTCTGCCGCCCACTGGCGTGGAATGGGCCTGAAAGCTCGGACTAGGAAGGCTTTGAGGCGGATGCTGCCGGGGTGGATGTGGGCTGACCACGTCGTCCTCCAGATCCGCCACGGCGGAAACCACGTCCGCGACCGCGCGCAGGTTGGTTCTGCGGCTGGTGGCTGGGCGGACGTGAGGAGGCGCCCCTTCCTTGGCCGCTGCACCCTCCTCCGAAGCCACAGTCGGAGGAGAAGTGAATCCAGTGTCTGGCGATGTATCAAGACCACTGGCCTCCCCCAGTTCATCTGCCCAGTCCTGTGAAAGCTGCGACTTAACAGCCAGAGGGTCCTCAAACCCCTCCCAGTCGCCCCCGTCGTCCGATTCCTGATAAACAGGAGGAATGATCGGAGCCGGACTGTAGAGATGAAGGGTCTCAAGCGGCGCCGGACGCGGCGTCGGTCGACGCCGTTGCGGCGCCGGAATAGGGCTAAACTGGGGTTGGACGCCGTCCGGAGTCGGCAGCAACGGCGGCGGCGGCACCGGAGGTGTAGGCGTCTGCGCCGGCGGCGCCGGTGACGGCGTCGGTGGTTCATGCGCCGGCGCCGGTGGAGGAGTGGTTAGGTCAACCGGCGTCGACGGGGGCCCAGGCATGGGCCCCGCGGGGACCTGCGGCGTCGAGACCGGAGTCGTCGACGGCGCCGAAGCCGCCGGCAGGCAGGGTCGCCCAGTCGAGCCCGCGGGGCCCGAAGGCGCGCCAGCGGGCGTCGACGGCGGTGCCAGGCTCCTCATGGCCGAGAGGAAGGCACTGACCTCCGCCGGCGTCGCGTTAGTCCCAGGGACCGGAGGGTATGGGGACGGGCGCGGCGCCTGCGGCTCCGCCGGAGTCGCGGGGGTGGAACCACTTGGACCCTCGGCCGAGTCGCGAGGGGAGTCCGAAGAGCGATGTCGCCGCTTGGACTTCTTAGAGCGTTTGGACTTACCCGACGACTTGGAGCCCGACGATCGATGGTGGCGTCGGCTAGGGCTCCGCGAGCGATCCTTGGACCTCCTCCTGGACCGGGATCGCGCACGACGCGGAGCCGAGTGGAGAAGCTCGAGAAGCTTGCGGGACCGCTCCCGCCGAGCCTTCGAAGTCAGGGCCTGGCAATCGGAACACGACTCCGCGTCGTGGTCGGGGCCTAAACAGTAGAGGCACCGGCGGTGGTGGTCGGTCACCGACATCAGTCGATGGCAATCCTCGCAAGCCTTGAACCCAGGCATCCTACCGGCACCAGATGTCGACAGACAAGGATCAAAAGTGATCAAAAAAGAATTAGTCAAAAAAGACTAAAAGGGGTAGCTCTCCCGGATCTGCGCTTACTGGCGCGGAAAAAAGAAGAACTGACGTCAGCGCGCGAGGGCGGCGTCTAAGTACTCCGACGACGTCATCCCGGCGCACGACGCCGACGACGGACGCGGAGCCGCAGACGACGCCTAGCGACGCGCAAGGGGTATTGCTGACGAAAAATCTTCCGGATCCAGTCTGACGCCTGGGGATATTCTAAGGTGAGGAATCTAACTAACGTGTTTCTTTCAGATATGGACCATGGAGGACAGGAGGAAGGGGATAGGGACATGGCATGTGGACAGGCAGGGTGGAGATGGCAGGGACAGGTTACAGTCATCTGACAATGCTAGGCAGGTGGGAGGGGAGTGGCAGCTCAACAGAACACTCAGGGTAGATAGGAGTGGCAGGTCCATGGAACATGGTGGGCAAAAATGATGGAGCAGGGGCATGCACAAAGACATCGGAGGGCAGGGGGAAGGAGAATAGGGGCAGCAAGCTACGCACAGAGGCTAAGCAGGAGGTCAATGATAAGCCATAGAATTGGACAATGGAGGGCAGGAGGAGTGGACTGGTACATCATGCTAAATGGAGGGCAGTGGCAGCACATCAGACCATGCATGGCAGGAGGGAAGAGGCTAGTCCATGGATTCAGACAACAAAGGATAGGGAGGAGGTGGATGGGGCAGCAAGCTAACTGTTCAGAAAAGGTGGGTATTAGGAACTTCATTGTTTTTAAAAAGTGTGTCTGTGCGAACTACTTAAAATATGAACAAGTATGCAGCATAATCTCACTTTTATTCAGGAAGAAGAGGACGTTTGTGACTGACTCCGGGCTCACTTGTCAGAAACACCCCCCGACCCTCCACCCCCATCGCAAAATGTAATGCCCGTGAAAAGGGTAGGTGGACGCAGTGTTATATAGAACAGTCTTGAGAGCACGATTGAAAATGAAAACTAGATATAGTATATGGTATAAACTATGCACCAAAAAGTGTGATACAAGATGAACCGGGCGTGAAATCTAATATGCAATACATTGTGCGCAATGACAGATTCATTGGAGAGCGCGAGATAGCACAGGCACTAGCGCGTGCTATGCGATATGTGCCTTGGAGTGTAATATGCATAGGGCAGTGTTGTGTAGCCTAACTAGTCTCTAAAGTTGCAATATAAAATATGTGCTGGGAAGTGTAACGTTGCATATGCACTGTGACAAAGATATGGATCCCAGAT
The DNA here is from genome assembly GCF_964204655.1 of Triturus cristatus. Lineage (NCBI taxonomy): Eukaryota > Metazoa > Chordata > Amphibia > Caudata > Salamandridae > Triturus > Triturus cristatus. The sequence continues at coordinate 798,453,469 of NC_140595.1, forward strand.
TGTAATATGTATGGCATAGCGCTGTGCATTATAACATAGGCATCAAGGAAGGCACGTTAGATGGGGCAATATAACCCATGCAAAGGCGAGGTTGGCATGACATTCACGGGGTGGTGTTAGTGCACATGGGCTAGAGAGTGTCATAGCATACGCACTAGCTGATGGAATACAACACAGAGGTGTGTGGTACTCGGCGGGCACTGGTGGGTGTAACACAGCATTGGGCTCAGCCAGGAGCACGCTGTGACTCTCAGGTGAGGTTCGTCTCCTTTCCAGAGAGTAAAATAAAAAGTATTACACATCCGGCGGTGGATGTGTGTTTTATTAACCGTGAGGGGGGTTTCTTGCATAGTTTGGTCGAATTTTTGTCGAATCCCCTTTGAATGGCTTGGTGTGCGGGTGTATTAAATGTGCCCATCAATAGCTACCCATGTTTGTATAAATAAACGACAAGGGTGTCTACTTGGAGAGTTCCCACCGACGGGGGCGCCGGGATTAGGCACGGTAGGGCGTCAGACACGTCAGAGCTTCACTAGCGGTGTAAATACATTCCACGTGGATTCATTGTATGCATAGTCGCCTTTTAATGAATATCACGCAAATCGTTAAGGTGATAGGTACATACGGTTTGTCCAGCATGTCCTAGGTGTTTCTATAAATATATATTTTTTTAAAATAAAAACACAAAGGCCGGCCCCGGGGGATGGGGTCCCCGGGGCCATAAGTGGCCTGAGGAGGGGGGCAACGCAGCCCCCCTCCTAAAGAATTAAAAAATAAAAATAAAAGCCTTGACCTGGGGGTTGGGGTCCCCGGGGCCGATCAAGGCCTTGGGAGGGGGGCCACGCGGTCTCCTTTCAAATTAATTTTTCTCAACAAAAAAATTTAGGGTGCAGGCCCTGGGGGATGGGGTCCCCAGGGCCAATAAATTAGAAAAAGAAGGGGGGCCACACAGCCCTTCTTAAAAAAAAAATGAAATAAAAGACCGGCATCGCGCCGGAGGCCACGCCCCCTCCTTGCAGCACTCTGCAAACGCGCCCCCTGGCCAAGTATAAGTTGGGGAATTAATTCCCCTTCAATACTGAGGGTCCCTGAGGGCCAACTAGACCAACAGGTATCCCCAGTATGCGCCAGGGAGCTACGTTGCAGACCGGTGTTCTGAGGCCACGCCCCTTTTTACACCTCTATGCAACGCAGCTCTGTGGTGCTTACTGGAGGTACCTAGTGGGCTAGTTTGACCCTAGGGACCCTTAGTATTCAAGGGGACTTAATCTCCCAACTTAAAACGGCCACAGGGCGTGTTTACACAGTGGGGAAGGGAGGTGACGGGGCCTGAGGAGACTTGTGCAAACAAGCCCTGTGGCGCGTTTTAAGAGGTAGTTTTAATCCCCTGCCCTATTATATACTAGGGGCTTACAGAGGAGGTCATGCTAATCACAGGGGGACCCCAACGCATAGTGTTCCCTAGTATATGTAGGTGTTTTCACTGTATTCCGAGTGTCTTTTAACATAGCACTGGCTCCTGGACTGGTTAGTCAGACTCAGTTACCACCAGTATCCGTCTGAAAAAGTTGAGGGTACAGGATGATTTCGCAACAAGGCTTCATTCTGCTCTTCTGTTAGTTCTTTCTGCACGTTATCCTTCTTCCTGCACTTTTCTTCGTCTTTGAGGACTTCTGTTGCTTCTTTCTGCATTTCTTTTTTTTTTTCTTTCTGTGCGTTTTTTCTTTCTTCTTCACATGTCCTATCTCTGTAGGCATAGTTCGAAATTAGCATTTAAAAAACCTTAGAAATTCACTGAAAAAAACATAGGTTTCAGGGGCGTTATAGTTAGCTGGACTTTTCACTCGTACAAAACCATTGAAATTCCCCCGTTATAGTTAGTTCAGCTAACTATAACTCGTGCGCCCGCAATGCACTGCTGTCACATATTACATCACTCATGACATGGTCAATGACATTACTGATGACATCCCAAAGTCCAGCTAAATAGAACGCCCCTGAAACCAACCTATGTTTTTTCAGTGAATATATATAGATATAGATAAAAGGAATATGCTACTTACCAGTATGCATCTGTTCTTGGCATGTAGAGCTGCAGATCTATACACTGTGCATAGATCGCCATCTGGTGTTGGGCCCGGATGTTTGCAGTTTGTTTTTCTTCTTGGACAGTCTTTGGAAGTCACGAGTTCGGTGACTCCTCCTTCTGTCCGCGCTGCGCATGGGCTTCGGCTCCATCCTCAGATTGTTTTTCGCCAGCAGGGAAAAGATGGAGCGTAGTGATAATAGCAAAGAAACCCATGTGAGTTGTATCTAAATAAGATAGCCCGGAACGGATACAGGTAGCCGGGGAGGCGGGTGGGCGTGTATAGATCTGCAGCTCTACATGCCAAGAACAGATGCATACTGGTAAGTAGCATATTCCGTTCGAGGCATATGAGCTGCAGATTATACACTGTGCATAGATTATATAGCAGTACCCAACCCTAGCAGCGACCACCGGTATCCGTTGCAGTAGTTTGAAATAGTGTCTTTAGTACAGCCTGGCCCACACTAGCTTGTTGTTTGGAGTGCACATCTACACAGTAATGTTTTGTGAAGGTGTGCGGTGTTGACCATGTGGCTGCCTTGTGTAGGAGAGTAGGGTCTGCTTTCTATGTTCACCCCCACTTTTTGCTTTTGCTTTACTGGTTTTTGACTTAGATGTGGCTGTGGGCCTGCTAATCAGACCCACAGCCCTGCTGTTCTCTCTCTAAATTAATACTATGTACTTTAGGTGCATAACCCATTTGGATAGGATCACCTTATTGGCCCCTGTACAGTGTACCCTAGGTACCCAGGGCATAGGTGTACCCTAGGCCTACCAGGGGCTGCAGCATGTATTATGCCACCCCTGGCCTGGCCTTCCATTTTGACACAACTGGCTGATCACTCAGCTGGGGCAAGGTCGTGTAATCACCCCTTGCTTAGGTGTAGTATTCCTATACCCAACTTACATATAGACACATGTGTACCTATCAGTCACTCCTATGGCAGGCCTTAACAATCCTGGAGGCAGAGTGCTTGGTAACATGTGAGATGGTGCTCTAGCATGAGCTGAGCCTGTCTGCAGCTTTCGGAACCATGTCCTTATAGCTGTTCTATGATATAGCCTACCATATACTCCTAAAGTGCCTTATAATCTTAGACGGTTATGGTAACTATGGTTTGGCTTTATCAAAACATGTCGTGTAAGGTGTCTAACACTGTGGAATAATACCCCCATACCATTTCTGGACATGAGGATATTATTCCGCCCTTCTAGAGGGAAAGACATGTTAAAATCATACTTCACTGTTAGCCTCTGACCAAAGCCTCAGCATCACAAAATGGATGCTGCTGCCACGACACCAGTCTGACCTCCTGCTGCTGGGAGTGATCCCAGCCAGGGAGGCCTGGACAATAGGTTTCCTGCTTGGGGAGGTGCTAGCACCTCCCCAGACAGCCTTTAGTGTATTGGGGCAGGGTGGGCTGAAAGGAATGAGACCTGCCTGGGGCACACAAGGTGTTCCTTGCATAGTCCAGTTCAAACCGGCGCTGGGGCACTCCAGCCCCAGCTCTGGCGCGAAACTGGACAAAGGGAAGTGGGTGTAACCACCCCCTCCCAGGTCCCACCCATAAGGCGTGACCTAGCAGGTATCCCAGCCCCCCAGATTAGTATAAGAGTGGGAGTTGGGCCTCAAGACTTTAGATTATCCTGAACCTGCAAAACTGAACAGAAACTCTGGACCTTCGACATTCGACGAAAGAAGAAGACTGAAGACTCTCCCTTGTGGCCAAGGAGTGGCTAACCTGTGCAAACAGGCACCATCAAGAGACTACCCTTTGCTTTGCCCAAGTTCTACGAGGAACCGACTGCAGAGCCCGACCAGAGCCTTGACTTCCAGACTTCTCCGACCCTGATCCACATCCACAGCAGAGCTGAGATCCGTGGAGGCGACGAGCGACCGGCTACCTGGGAAAAGTGGCTAGTATCTTCCAGCGCAGCTTCTGAGGCCCCCTCGAAGTTGTGCACCGGGGATTGAGAAGCCCCACCCCCAAGCACCATCTGCACCGAAGATCAGCCCCCCACACTCCAAGAGTTCTGCGTGGGGCCCTTCAGCATTTTCCTGCTTGCCGCGTCTGTCCGGTTGCTTGCCCGCTGGCTAGTGGCCTTTGTGACGACGCACCCTGAAATCTTCATCGCTGGTTTGGCTCCTCCAGACTGGCTCCTGCTCCTTTGAAAAAGAGAAGCATCCCAGACCTTCCTGGTCTGCACCAGAAGCAAGTCCTCCGTTCTGCGTGGGTTCCGCTTGCCAAGGCTTGGTGAGTCCTAGTCCAACTTCGACACCGCCGACAGCAAGAGCCTTCGTGGGACAGCTCGCCTCCTGGTCCTGGTCGTCCTCGACGCTTCCTGGTCCTCCTGGCTGCAGAGACAAGCTTCACCTTCACCTGCAATCTTCACGAAATCGCCTGGTTCCTTCCTGGTTCCACGTGGTCACTGGCTAGTGACCTTGACTCTGTCCCTTCTGCTTGCAGGTCTCCTCTCTTCTTGATCCCAGCCTTGGGATCCACCGGACACTCTTCACTGCCTGCCTGTCAGCATCTTTCTTCAGGCATCCATAGGAGTCGACGACGAAAACCGACGCAACTTCACCCCTATGCACCTGCAGCCTGTGGGCTAGGTAACTTGGGTACTCCGGTGCTCATCAGGATAGTGACTATCCTAGTGTCTAGTTTTCCAGTCTCGACTTCCTTGCTACTCCGGAAGTGTCCTAAATCTATCGATTTCTAAACTGTACTATTGCTATGGACTTTTACGCATTACGCGTGAGTGTTTTCACTCTGCACACCAATCCCGTGGGCCTCCCACTTCCTAACCTTTGGTAGTATAGTGTAGCCCCAGCGATTCCCTAGGCCTAGGCCTATTCTATTTCCGTGACAGTGGTCCTTATACCACTTACTTAGTATATGGTTTGCGTGGCCCCTAGGGCCTAACTGTATTACTTACCTGTGTGACTTAATGTATGCTTAAATAAGACTGTGTTGTACTTACCTCTAATCTCATAAGGAGTGCTGAGGGTTTGACTAGAATAAATACACTTTATTTTATATATATATATCTGTTGTGGTGTCCTTTCATTTGGTATTCAAGGGATTATATATGGTATCACAGCTGGCTTCACATGCCATTCAGAGTTTAGCCTAAGACTGCTCTTGTCCATGCTACCACTAGGATAGCTGGTCTATAAGGTTGACTTTACAACCAATCACCATAAGGGTATTTGGACTGATATAAGGTGTACACTAGAACTAGTGACATCGTACATCAGGCCAACTTCTCACACCTTGCAGATGTCATCTAAGGGTATGTTCCCTAGAAAAGCCATAGAAGCCCCTATCTTTCTTGTAGAGTGGGCTTTAGGTGGAACAGATAATGTTCTTTGTGATAGCAAATTTGTATGCACTTTACAATCCACCTAGCTATCCCTGGTTTTGAGATGGGGTTGCCCTTATGCGGTGGAGAGAAGGAGACAAACAACTGTTTAGTCTTTCTGAAGGGTTGCGTTCTTTGTATGTAGTACAGTAAAGCCCTTTTAACATCAAGTGTATGTAGAGCCCTTTCCGCAACAGATTGGGGTTGCGAGAAAAAAAACGGTAATTCCACCGATTGATTAAGATGGAAGGGGGAAATGACCTTGGGCAGAAATTTTGGATTTGTGCGAAGTATCACCTTGCTGTGATGTATCTGTAAAAAGGGTTCTTGTATAGTGAACGCTTGTATCTCACTAACCCTTCTAAGGGAAGTGACAGCTACGAGGAAAGCGGTTTTCCAGGTGAGGAACTGTAGCTCACAATTATGCATTGGTTCGAAAGGCGGACCCATTAGCCTTGTAAGAACTACGTTTAGATTCCATACAGGGGAAGGTGGTGCCTGGGTGGAATTACTCTTTTAAGGCCTTCCATAAAGGCTTTAATAGCAGGCACTCTGAACAGTGACAAATGCTGTCTGTTTTGTAGGTAAGCAGCAATTGCTGCTAGGTGTAGACGTATGGATGAATATGCCAGGTTACACCTATGAAGATGGAGCAGATAGCATGTGATGTATGGATGCATCTAAGGGGTCGATTGTATTGTGACGGCAGTAAACAACAAATCTCTTCCACTTTGCGGCATAGCATGCTCGAGTGGTAGGACGTCTGGCTTCCCTGATAATGTTCATGCAATCAGGGGGAAGGTTAAGGTATCCAAATTCTAAGATTTCAGGAGCCAGATCGCTAGGTTGAGCTGAGCTGGGTCCGGGTGCCTGATTTCTCCATGGTTAGGAGGCATGGGGACAGGTGCAGCTTTTGGTGTTGTACCACTGAGAGCTGTAGTAGTGTGGTGTACCACGGCTGCCTGGCCCATGTTGGAGCTACCAGAATGAGTCTGAGGGAGTGCTGTTGTAGCTTCCTTACCACTAATGGAATTAGCGGGAGAGGTGGAAAGGCGTATGCAAATTTGCCTGACCAGTTCATCCATATCGCATTGCCTTTGGACAATGGGTGTGGGTATCTGGCAGCGAAGCTTGGGCATTTTTTGTTTTCGTGGGTGGCGAAGAGGTCTAACTGAGGATGCCCCCACTTGTGGAAGAATGGGTGAAGAACTTGTGGATGCAGTTCCCATTCGTGCATTTGCTGCGTTTGTCTGCTGAGCAGATCTGCCATGGTGTTTTCTATGCCTGGGACGTGTTGTGCCAGGAGAAAGATTTGTGTAATTGCCCATCTCCATATGCTCTGTGCTAAGCGGGAGAGCTGGGGAGAGTGTGTCCCTCCCTGTTTTTGAATATAATACATTGCAGTCATATTGTCTGTGCGAATTAGGACTCATTTGGCTGAAATTGGTTTCTGAAACGATTTCAGGGCTAGAAAGATCGCCAATAACTCCAGATGGTTGATGTGGAGTAACCTCTGTTGTGGCGTCCATAGACCTTGCACTGTGAGGTGTAATAGATGCGCTCCCCAGCCGGAGACCGATGCGTCTGTTAGAATCACCTGAGGAACCGGGTCCAGGAACGGTCACCCTTTGGAAAGGTTTGTGGTGTTCCACCACTGCAGAGATCGATGAGTGCGGCTGTCCACCAACACCAGATCCGTCAGCTGACCCTGGGCCTGGTTCCACTGGCGTGCTAGGCACTCGGAGTGGACGCATGTGAAGTCTTGCATGAGGCACTATGAAAATGCAAGACGCCATCATCCCTATTAGTTTCATGAACACTCTTGCTGGGAGAGAGTGCTGAAGAAGGAACTTTTGGCGCAGGGCTTGCATGCTTGCGATCCTGGCTGAGATGGGATAGGCTATAGCTTTTGAGGTGTCTATAGTGGCACCGAGGTATTGCTTTGTGTGAGACGGTATTAAGTGGGACTTTTGGTGATTCACCGTAAAGCCTAGCTGGTGGAGTAGTTGTATGGTAGGGCTTGTATTTTGTACACACTGGTGGTAGGACGCGGCTTTTATGAGCCAGTCGTCCAGGTAGGGGAAGACGTGAATGTTTTGTCTTCGGAGGTGTGCTGCCACTACTGCCAGGCATTCGGTAAACACCCGTGGTGCGGTTGTGACCCCGAAGGGGAGAACCTTGAACTGATAATGTTGGCCGTCCACCACAAATCGGAGGTACTTTCTGTGAGCAGGGTGTATTGGGATATGAAAGTATGCGTCTTTCAGGTCCAGTGTAGTGAGAAAGTCGCCCTGACGGAGGAGTGGGAGAACTTGCTGAAGAGTTACCATATGAAAATGGTCTGAATGGATGTATGCATTTAGAGGCCGGAGGTCTAGAATGGGCCATAGGGTCTCGTCTTTCTTCGGTATGAGAAAGTACAGAGAGTAGACCCCTAGATTTTACTGATCGACGGGTACCTGCTCTATCGCGTGTTTTTGCAGGAGGGAGAGTACCTCTTGTTTCAGAAGTGTGGTATGTTCTTGTGACATCGCAAGGTGTCTGGGTGGAATATTTGGGGGGGGGGGGGGGGGGGGGGGGGGTAGAAGTTAGTTCGGGACAGTACCCTGACCGAATAATTTGGGTTACCCATTTGTCTGATGGTATGGCCTCCCAGGTTTGAAGGAAGTCTTTTAGTCTGCCCCCGACCGGAGTGGAATGGTCTGGGGGAAGCGGGGGAAAGTCATTGTGTGGGCGGTGTGGCAGAACGGGCGGTGTTGGTTTTGCCCCTGCCTTTATTATTGTTTCCTCGATATCCACCTCTTTGGTAGCCCTTTGAGAAGGTTTTTTGAGGAGGGGACTTGTAGGAAGTGGAGGCGTTATCGGAAGAGTAACCTCTGCCAGAGCCTCGAAAGGAGGAACGGCGAAAGGAGCTTCTAGGGGTTTGTGATTGCAGGGCTCCCGTAGACTTCGCCGTATCTGTATCCTTCATTTTTTCCAGGGCTTAGTCTACTTTTGGGCCAAATAAGTATTGTTGGTCAAAAGGGTGGTTTAATATAGATGCTTGGACCTCTGGTTTAAAGCCTAAAATTCTGAGCCAGGCGTGACGGCGAAGCAGGACACTGGTGTTTATAGCCCTGGACGCCGTGTCTGCTGCGTCAAGTGCACATTTAATAGAGGTGTTGGTAATAATCTTTCCCTCTTGTATTAGCTCATGAGCTTTATTCTTATATTTCTCCGGGAGATGCTGCATGAGAGCCTCCAGCTCATCATAGTGCGCTCTATCGTACCTTGCTAGCAGCACCTGCGTGTTGGCGATGCGCCACATATTGGCAGCTTGCGAGGCAGTGCGTTTGCCTGACGCATCTAAAAGCTTGGACTCCTTATCAGGTGGTGGAGCCTCACCAGATGACAGAGTTGGAGCGCTTCCTAGCTGTGGAAACCACTAGCGAGTCTAGGGGCGCAGGTCTTTTAATATATACAGGATCCGTGGGGGCTGCCTTGTACTTCTTTTCTATTCTGGGGTTTAAGACCCTAGCTCTAACGGGGTCTTTGACAACCTCTGTGGCATGCTTGGTCACCCCTTTAAGCATAGGTAATATAGCGGTGGATTTATCTGCTATGTCAAATGTGTCAAGTAGGAAGTCTTCCTCAACTGATCACTGTGTAATTCCACCCCCATGGTAATGTGCCGCCCGTTGTAAGAGGTGTTGGAACCCCAGGGAGTCCTCTAGTGGAGACGGCCTGGATGGATAGACATCATCCTGAGGCACATCTGGGACATCGGGATTGTGATAATCCTCCCATGGGTCAGGTGTTCCCAGAGGAGTGGGGTCCTGCGGGGCATCTGTGGGATCATAGAATGGATCTCCGTGGTCATCAGGGTCTGGAGACGGGGTTGGAGACCGATGAGGCAAGGGTGGAGAAGGTGGGGGCGGAGATGGAGGGGGTGGAGGAGGGGGAGGAGGGGGAGGGGGAGGAGGGGGAGGGGGAGGGGGAGGAGGGGGAGGGGGAGGAGGGGGAGGGGGAGGGGGAGGAGGGGGAGGGGGGGGGGAGGGGGAGGAGGGGGAGGAGGGGGAGGGGGAGGAGGGGGAGGAGGGGGAGGAGGAGGTGGAGGAGGAGGTGGAGGTGGTGGGGAGGGTACTCTGAACGGGGATGTGGCAGAGTCCTTCCGTTTCGGTGGTGGAGGAGGAGTTGGCTTGTCCAAAAGTCTTTTCTTGGAAGACAAAATTAAATGTCCAGTCCTGGGATCCTTAATTAAAGTCTTTTGAAGAGGATCCAGTGTGAAAAGCTCCTCCGGCACCGATTCCTCCATCGGTGCCGATGTTTTCGGAACCAAAGGCTTCGTCGGTTTATCCGCGGTGTGCTTTCTCGGGGTGTCCGATTTTTTGGTCGGCGCCGAGGCAGGCTTCGACACGGAAGCGTCGGTGCCGAGGGATTTGTGTTTGGTCGGCACCGAGAGGCCAGGTTTCGACACCGATGGCTTCGGAACGGAACTTGTTTTCTTCGGCGCCGAAGAATGTTTGTCGACGCCGCTAGGAGGCTGGCTCGAGCCGCCAGGAGACTTGCGATGCTTTTTTACCGGGCCCGAAGGTGGGGTGATGGAAGCAGTATGCTTGGCTTTCCCTAGGCCCGGAGGCGAAGGAGTAACCGGAGTCTTTCGGTATGGGCGCGGGAGGGGGAGGGGGTAGAGTACTCACGACCCTCTGCGCCGGTGTGATCTCCTCCACGTCGGAGTCGCGGCCTCGGAAGCGCTGACGACATCTTCCTCCCGCTCGGTGTGCTGCTGTCCCGAAGCTCCGGTGTCTTCTCCGAAGAGGTCAGGTGGAGCCGAGGTCGATGAGTGGGCCATGGTGCGTCGAGCTCGTCGATCCCGAATAGTCTTTTTCGATCGAAAAGACTTGCAGGCGGGGCAGTCTCGGGCCTCGTGTTCGGGAGAGAGGCAGAGGTTGCACACCTGATGGAGGTCGGTGTGGGGAAATTTAGACCCACATCTTGGGCACTTCTTGAAGGGAGTCCTTTCCATCGGCCGAGACCGGAGTAGAGATAGGCCCGAAGGCCGCTGCCTGGAATCGAGGAAGTGCCGAAGAGAGAGAGGAAGTCGATTCCGTCTAAAGAGTCTCGATGGACGAGGATTTTTCGTCGAAGGTCGAACTGGAAAGGTTCGAAGCCGGAGCACGAAGTATTACATCCGAGCCTGATGGCGGATAAAAACAATCTGAGGATGGAGCCGAAGCCCATGCGCAGTACGGACCGAAGGAGGAGTCACCGAACTCGTGACTTCCAAAGACTGTCCAAGAAGAAAAACAAACTGCAAACATCCGGGCCCAACACCAGATGGCGATCTATGCACAGTGTATAATCTGCAGCTGATATGCCTCGAACACAAGACTTATCAGAGAAAATTTTAACTGAGCAGAGCTCAGGGAGACGCCCTTCACACCCGACGTGCGGTGAAGATTTGAGGGATTCAGCCTCTCTTGGGAAAGTTTTATAGGATGCAAGGTGCTGATTGGTTTTGTCTAAGTTTGGTCCCTTTTTAGAAAAGGAGGTTGATAAGCTATTAAATACATGGTTGCCTCCATGATATCCTATGTAAGTTATTAAGTACTGCTTTATTTAATATACCGTGGGACTCACACTTCAACGGGGAATGATTCAAGCATGTTTATCTACGAAAGATTCCCCAATACTGGATAAAGGTGATACAGGCGCAGGCTAAAGTGATTGGATCCCTTTGGGGAGTAAACCTACCGGCGCTGTGAAACACGAGGTCGCTGGCGCGGAGGCCCCAGCCACACAAAGTAATCCAAAACACTACATAAAGATCACCTACTGAGCCAAGTGGAATGAGCCTGCACTGCAGCTGAAGGAACAAAGTGGCACTATAAAGAATAGTTTCTTACCTGTCGGTGTAGTTTTGCAGCTTGAAGATCTTTCTGGATTCACTATGCTGTGCATTATTCCGCGATCTTGTGGTTGGGTCCGGATTCGTAGTCTTTTCTTTGTTTTTTTTTTTGTTTTTTTGTAGCCCAGGTGGGCGGCGACGACCCACCATTTGGTGCACCTCCCGTGACGTCGTCGTGCTTCCTGCGGAAGTCCCACCTTTGGGGCGCCATCTTCGGGTTCTTTTTTCCCTTTTGTTTTTTTTTTCTTTTTTAACCCTAGGCGATTGATTAGTCCTTCAGTTCATTTTCTGTACGTTTTTATTCCTTCTGATGTTTCCCACTTCACCCCTTCTTCCTCCAGCCTCATCTTACTGGCGGAGGTGGGTGGGTTCGCTAGTGAATCCAGAAAGATCTTCAAGCTGCAAAACTACACCGACAGGTAAGAAACTATTCGTTTTGCAGCGTGAATCTTTCTGGATTCACTATGCTGTGCATAGACTTTGTAGCGGTTTTTCCTAATTGTGTGGCGGCTGGGTGGTAGATGAGCGTTGGTCGTTGAAAATGTGTTGAAGCACCTTCTGTCCAACCTGTGCTTCCTTGTTCATCTGAATGTCCACGCAGTAGTGTTTCGTGAACGTGTGCACAGATGCCCAGGTTGCCGCTAGACATATGTCCTGAATGAGCGTGTTCGCCAGGAAGGCAACGGTGGCCCCCTTCTTCCTTGTGGAGTGAGCCTGAGGCCCCTCCGCTAGCTCCTGTGCAGCCTGTTTGTGGCAGAATTGAATAGTGAGGGCAATCCATCTAGCGATGGTGCCCTTAGTCACTGGTCTACCCATGAAGCTAGTAGCAAAGGACACAAAACTGCTTTGATTTCCTGAGTTCCTTGGTTCTCTCAATGTAGTGCATCACCGCTCTTCTAGCGTCGAGGGTGTGCAGAGCCTTTTCAGCGTTCGAAGTCGGGTTTTGGAAGAAACTTGGTATCTGAATACTCTGGTTCATGTGGAACGCCGACACCACCTTGGGCATGAAGTGTGGGTCTGTTCTCAGGACTACCCTGTCCTTATGAATCTGAATGTAGGGTTCCTGTAGCGTTAGTGCTTGAAGCTCGCTCACCCTGCGTAGTGAGGTTATGGCCACCAGAAAGGCAGTTTTCATCGTCAACATTTGCAGTGTGGCCTTGTGAATGGGTTCAAACTGTGCCTTCATGAGCTCCGTCAGTACCACGTTGAGATTCCATGCTGGCGGCGGCAACCTTTTAGGAGGGGCAATTCTTTTGGCTCCTTCCATGAATCTCTTCACAACCTGCGAAGTGAAGAAACTTCCACCCTTCTCACCTCTGGTGTAGGCCACGATCGCCGCTAGGTATACCCTTAGGGAGCTCGAGCAGAGGTTACTCTTTAGAAGGTGTGTGAGGTACCTCAGTACTCTTGAGTCTCTTGTCATTCTGTTTTGCAGGCCCATCTTCCTGCACCACACAGTAAATCTCTGCCATTTGGCGCTGTAGCATTTTCATGTAGTTGGTTTCCTTGCCTCCCGCAGCACCCGCATAGTGCTAGGAGGCAATTTAAGGTGAGCGAACTCTAGGTATTCAGGAGCCATGCTGCCAGGTTGAGGCTCTCTGGCTCCGGATGCAGGACCTCTCCGTTTTGCATTGAGAGCAGGTCCCTTCTTCTCTCGAACCTGTGGGGATTGCCCGGTGCCATTTCTTGAATTTGTGAGAACCATGTCTGCCTTGCCCACTGCGGAGCCACTAGGATCAGAGTCATGTTGCTGGTTCTGCACTTGTCGAGCACTCTGTGCAACAGGGGTATCGGTGGAAAGGCGTAGGCAAATGTCCTCGACCAGCTTATCCATAGGGCATTTCCTTGGGATTGCTGATCTGGTTGCCTGGACGCGAAGCTTTGGCATTTTGCATTTTGGCGTGTTGCAAGCAAGTCTATTGTGGGAGTTCCCCATCTCTGGAAAAGCTTCTCCGTTTCCTGGCCATTGAGCTCCCACTCGTGTGATGCCGAGGTCTGCCTGCTTAGCCAGTCTGCCTCCACATTGTCCTTCCCTGGAAGGTGAATTGCCAGTAGATCTATCCTGAGAGGTATGGCCCATCTCCAAATCTCCTGTGCCTGAGAGGAGAGAGGGAACGACTGTCCCCCCCTGCTTGTTGATATAGAACATTGCCGTGGTGTTGTCTGTTTGAACAAACACCCTCTGGTTGTACAGGTGCCTCTGGAATGCCTTCAGGGCTAGCAGGATGGTTTTCAATTCGAGGTAATTGATATGGCGTACCGCATCTGCTGGAGCCCACAGGCCCCTCACTCTGAGGTTGTCCATGTGCGCTCCCCATCCCTTTTGCGATGCGTCCGTGGTAATGGTCATTGTTGGGTTTGGTGGTGTCAGGCTTCTCCCTGCTGTCATGTCTCTGTTCCACCAAGTCATCTCCTCCTGCCCTGCATGCGTAACAACCACTAGATCTTCCCAACTGCTGCTTGCTTGTGACTATTGCTGTTGTAGCCATTCTTGGAATGGTCTCGTGTGCAGGCGTACATTCGGCACCAGCTGGATACATGACGCCATCATCCCCATCATCTTACTCACTGACCTCACTGTCAGAGCTCGCCCCTTCTGGTAGAGACGCGTCTCCTTCAGTAGGGCATCTGTTCTCCTGTCGCTGGGCACCACTGTGCTGTCCAGGGTGTTGATTTTTGCTCCCAGGAAAATCTTCACCTGCTCCGGTTCCAGCGATGACTTCCCCCAGTGTATCGAGAACCCCAGGTTCGTCAGAGTGTCTGTCACGCGTGTTGCGTCGTGTCTCTCGCACTTCTTGCGTGTGTTTGCCTTGACCAGCCAGTCGTCTAGGTAGGGGTAGACATGGATCCCCTGCCTTCGTAGGTGGGCCGCGACCGCCGACAGGCATTTTGTAAAAACCCTTGGCGCCGATTTTAGCCCGAAGGCCAGGGTTGTGAACTGGTAGTGTTCCTGGTCGATTTTGAACCTTAGAAGGCCCTTGTGCCTTCTGTTTATTGGGATGTGTAGGTAGGCATCCTTGAGATCCACGGTGACCATGAAGTCCCCGTCTCTTATTTGGGGGAGCACCTCCTGCAGCGAAGTCATTTTGAACTTCTGCGTTCTGATGAACTTGTTCAGGTATCGCAGGTCCAGGATGGGTCCGACGTTTCCGTCTACTTTCGGGACCACGAAATAGTTCGAGTAGACCCCCTTGTTGCGTTCTTTGAACGGCACTGCCTCTATGGCTCTTTTTTCTAGTAGTTTCAGGGTTTCTTCTCTGAGAAGGGCCAGTTCTTGAGCCGATCTCTGCCTTCCCTTTGGTCTTCTGTTTGGAGGTCTTTTCTCCAAATCCACGCAGTATCCGTATTGCATGACGTTCAGTATCCACTTGTCTGTGGTTATACGCCGCCACTCCTGAAGGTAGAACCTCAGCCTTCCGCCTACTGGTGTTGGATGCTTGTAGGCTTTTGACTCTTCTCTCCCCCATGATGTTACTGCATTGCGCCTCACCCCTGGGGGCATGTCGAGGGTAGGCGTCCTCCTGCGTGCTGAGTCACTTTGATGAGGGTTGGTCACCCCCTCTCCTCCTCTGGCCACGTCCGTTCCCTCTCCCGCGAAAGGACTGGCCCCGAGGTTGGTACTGCCAGTTTTGCTTCTGTTGACCTTGTTGTCCGTGACTATCACCCTGCTGACCCTGCTGGAAAGTCTGGTGCGACGCTCCCTGCTGGCTTCCTCCCCGACCGTAGGGTCTCCTAGATGGATTGCCTCTCCTCATCCCTCTTAGCTGTAGGGCCCCCAAGGACCTCGCCGTTTCGTTTTCTTTTTTCAGCTGGGTGAGTTTCTCGTCTACTGTTGCTCCGAACAGTGTCTCTCCGTTGAAGGGGGTGCTAAGGATGTTGTTGTGCACCTCCGGTTTGAAGCCCGAGATTCTTAGCCATGCATGTCTTCTCTCGGTGACCCCTATGGCCATTAGTCTTGCCGAAGTCTCTGCCCCGTCCAGCGCCGTCTTTATACAAGAGTTGGCGATGTTTTTACCTTCTTCCACCAGGTGGGAGGCTCTTTGGCGGTATTCTTCGGGGAGGTGTTTTACTAGCTCCCCATCTCGTCCCAGTGCTGGTGCCTATTGAGGAGTGCATTGGAATTCGCCATGCGCCAGTGCATTGCGGCGTTCCTCTCGACCTTTCTTCCTGTGAGGTCTATCCTCCTGCTCTCTTTATCTGGTGGTGGCCCCGAAGTTGCTGACACGTTGGCCCTTCTCCTGGCCGTGGAAGCTATGATGGAGTCGGCCGTGATACTACCCTTGATGTAAGGGGGGGTCCAGAGAAGAGTGCTTATACTTCTTCTCCGTCCTTGGCGTGATCGAACGGCAAGTCGCTTGTTCCTTAAAGGCCTCTCTTTCCTGATTCATAACACTTTGTAGCATTGGAAGGAATTGGCTCCTCGTCTGGATGGGGAGCAGGGTCTCGAGGAGGAAATCGGCTTTCGGCCTCTCCTCGTCCAGTTTCACGCCGAAGACTGTCGCTGCGCTTCTGATCACCATATTGTACACCCTGATGTCGTCGGGTGGAGAAGGCCTCGAAGGGTACGTGTCCACGTGCTCCTCGGGGTTTTCGGTGTCGAGATCCTGCCATTCGATGTCGTGGCTGCTTGATGACGCCGAGCTGTAGAACGACTACTGGTCTTCTTCCTCGGGTTCGCCTTCATAATAGGTCTCGTCTTCCTCTTCGAGATCTCTTGTCAGCCCCTCGGTGTCGAATTAGTCCTCGATTTCGACGACGTTCGTCAGTGGAGCCGTTGGAATTTTGAATTCCTTCATCTTGGCGTCGAACTCCTTCCTCTGAAGGATGTTCTCCATTTCGGCCTCGAGCCGCCTCTTCTTCTTCATCTCGGAGATGCTTTCGGCGTCGACAGAGGGCCTCTTCGACGGAACTTGCGTCGACGCTGACCTGTCCTTCTGCGTCGAACGCCCGGTTTCATGGGTTGTCTTCGACGAACCTTGCCTTTCGGCGTCTTTCGGCACCAGGGAGTCCTTTTCGAAGGATCCGCTCGCTCTCTTGTCCATGGTTCCCCCCTTGGTCGTCGAAGTTTTCGGCGCCGGGGCTCCCTTCGTGGACTTTGACTCAGATTTTCTCGAGTCACCCTCAGGTTTTCGGGTCCCTCGGCGACGTTGTCCTCAGTCTGTGGAGAGGCCCAGATCGTAGAGCGACGGGGCATTACCCTTGCCATCCATGCTGGCGTTGGCTCTTCGCTGACGTTCTCTCACCCGGAGCATCTTCGGCACGAAGGCTGAGCAGGCGTTGCAGTCCTTGCTCTGGTGGTCGACCGGTAGGCAGAGGTTGCAGACCGGATGCTGGTCCTTCTGCGCGAACTTGTGGTGGCAGTTAGGGCAGAACTTGAATGGCGTCTTGTCCATTGCGCTCAGGGCCTCTGAGTGCGCATTCTCCAAGGGCGTCGAAGAAAAAAGGTGGAACACTTCCTTCTTCGCGCTCCTGATGTGAAATATTCCTTTCCTGTGATATCTTCGTAGTCCTTTATCGACGAAACTCGCTTTTCCTTCTTCCTTCGATTGTAACTCTGGAGCTTCCCGATGACGATCCAGACCCAACGGCGGAAAAAAGAATCTGAAGATGGCGCCCCAAAGGTGGGACTTCCGCAGGAAGCACGACGACGTCACGGGAGGTGCACCAAATGGTGGGTCGTCGCCACACACCTGGGCTACAAAAAAAAAAAAAAAAACAAAGAAAAGAAAAGACTACGAATCCGGACCCAACCACAAGATCGTGGAATAATGCACAGCATAGTGAATCCAGAAAGATTCACGCTGCAAAAATTGCTTTACACTGAGCCAAGTGGAATGAGCCTCCTCAGGAGGGACAAAATTACACTATAAATTGCTTTACCAACAAGAGTACATGTAGACTGAATATCGCTAACCTCCCAAGATGGCCAGACAGCGTGCAGGAGTGGGTGCCGCAACCACACAGTCGGAAACAACCCCAACACAGACCGACCAAACAACCAAAGCGCCGGAGGCCTCCAGAGCTTCCAGACTGGCATCCAAAATAGACTCTCTGCTCCAAGCAGTGGCGCAAATAGGAATAACACTGACACAAACCTGTACGTCACTGGAAGGCCACATATGTTATGTTATGTTATTTAGGATTTCTATAGCGCACGGCTACTCCATTGGAGTGTCCCGGCGCTTTTTATTGGCAGCTTGAAAACATAGAATCATAACACAGAAAGACAAAAGAAAGACAGCAAAACTGAGGAAGAAAGCATGCTAAGAGGCAAAGAGCAAAGTTTTAAAGCCCTTCCTAAAGGTCAGCAAATTAGACGTGCTACGTACAGACAATGGCAAAGCATTCCACAGCTGCGATGCCTTCAGCTTGAAGGAGCGACCCCCTACGCGGGCCCTCTTTACTCGAGGGACCACCGCAAGGAAGAGAGATTCGGATAGCAAAGATCGACCCGGGCGATAAAAAGTAAGCCTCCTTAGCAGATATTTTGCGCCCGAGGCATAGAGAGCCTTATGAGCCAGCGTCAACGCCTTGAAGACTATCCGCTTCCGGATAGGCAGCCAGTGCAGCGACTGCAGAAGGCCAGACACTCTGGCTCGCCTATGAAGGCCGAAGATAACCCGAGCAGCCGAGTTCTGGACCACCTGAAGGCGCTGTGACAGATACTCCGGAAGACCCATATATAGGGCATTAGAATAGTCCAATCTGGAGCCAATTAAGGCCTGCACAGTGATCCTCCTGTGCTCTTCTGAAAGCAAAGGAAGAAACTTCCGGAGCATCTTCAGGAGGCCAAAACATGTGCCCGTAAGACCGAGGATCTGAGATCTCAGCGTCAGACCATTGTCGATCTTAAATCCCAAATTTTTTGCCTGCTGGGAGGAATGTGCAGGGGGAAACATATTAGTCGGCCACAATTCCTGCCAATCTGGATCAGAGGTACAACCAAAAAAGAGTACCTCAGACTTATCTGACTTGCATTTGAGGCTGTTCAGCTGAAACCATTTGAAAACAGCCCCAAGGCACTCACGAATACTCTCTCCGTCAAACTCCTCACCTTTCCCACACGTAAAGAGGAGCGGAGTATCATCGGCATAGGATACAATCTGGGCCCCCAAGGACTCCGCCAGAGCGGCCAATGGAGTCATAAAGATGTTAAAAAGCGTCGGACTCAACACAGAGCCCTGAGGGACTCCGACTCCCAAAGGCGGCATCATGGCAGAGCTTGGGGAGAGCCAGACCGTTTGTCGACGGTCCGCTAAGAATGATCTAAACCAGCTGAGCACCGTCCCCCTCAGACCGATCTCATGAAGTCTGACGAGGAGACCCTCGTGGGGGACTATGTCAAAGGCCGCCGACAAATCAAGCATGACAAGCATAGCTTTACCTCCTGAATCCAGTGCCTCCTTAATGGCTTCAGACACCTCCAAAAGCGCCGTCTCGGTGCTTAAATTGGGGCGGAAGCCAGATTGAGTAGGATGAAGCAGATCGTTGGTTTCCAAAAATCCAGAGAGCATGGTGTGCACGTGCTTCTCCACAATTTTAGCCAGCGCAGGAAGAAGAGAGATTGGCCTATAATTGGCCAACGCCTCAGGGTCTAGGCCAGGCTTCTTGAGGAGGGGGATCACCATCGCCTGCTTCCAAGCCTGCGGGACCACCCCCTCACACAAAGATTCAAGAGTGGATATGCCAAGGGATTTACAACCGCCGCCATCTTCGCCAAAAATTTGGCAGGGCATGGGTCAAGAGGCGACCCAGATTTAAGATTAACCATCAATACCAATGACGATGCAGCTGAAATAGGCGGAAAATCGGCCAAGATGAACTCCTCAGGAGCCGATGGAACTGGCTCATCCGCAAAGCTGAGGCACGCTTCCACCATCCTTGAGGGAAAGGAGTCCTGAATCAACTTTATCTTAGCTGTAAAGAAGTTGTCAAGAGCAGAAACCCACGACTCAGTTTGCGCTGCCTGGGTTACATTAGACCGTGGAGTCGTGAACTCCCTCACAATGGTGAAAATCTCCTTGAAGGAATTGGAGGCAGCCTCTATTCTCCTGGCAAAATAACCCTTTTTAGGTCTCGCCTGACCAGCGCTTTAGCGCTGGCTCTGGCGAGACTTATAGTAAGCGCGTTTTGGAAGTGCAAACAGTGGCTTTGCAGGCCTCCAACTACAGTGCATGTGACCCGTCCGGGCGCGCGCACCATTTGGAGTCCTGCAACCACTTGTTTGCTTTCACTTTAGCCGTGATTCATCGCACCATTTGGCAGCCTGCGTGCCCGCCCCCACTCCCCCTCCCACTCCGTCAGCTTCAGTGCGCGCTTGTTTACTTTAAACTTGTTATCGGCTTGTGCTAGTGTGTCTTATGGGCCCCTGGACTTTGGATTGTCAGAGTGCATTTCCGTGGACTTCTCAGTGTGTGTATGAGCTCATGCGTGCAGGAGATGCACCATCTGTTTCCTCCATCTTCAGGGGCGTACAACGCTGCTGTTGTTATTCTATGAAATAATAAACCATCACTGACTCACGCCCCCCCCCCCCCCCCCCCACACACACACAGCTGACCCGTACTCACAGCCAAGGAAAGCGGCGTCGCGAGTATATAAACATTAACAATGCAGCCCCCTGGGCCCCAGTAGAGGAGCGCCGAGCGCAGCAGCCACGCACCTACCGGCCGCGACTCCTCCCAGCTGTCGGCTGCCTCCGGTGCTCTCGTGTCCTCCCCCCACGGGTACACCCGGCATGTCTCGCACGGCGGGTCCTCAGTCCCCAGCCAGGGAGATCCCGTGGCGTCAGTCGGGAAGCGATTGTCAAGGCTTTGCCTGCTCTGAATTCTGGCCTGGTGGTGCTGCCTGAAGGCGCCGCGAAAGCCCCTCACAGCACCCGACGCCTACAGAAGCCCCAGGAAGCGGTCCTTTTAGCCGCAGACACCGCCGGCAGCACGACAACACCAGCGCCTGCAGCCTGAGCCAGCCCTGCTCCAACCGCGCTCCCGCCCCTTCCTCCCCCTCCCTGCTGCACTCACAGCTCAGCTCTCCCGCCGCCCCCAGAGCCGGAGCTGCCAAGTTATAGAGCTCCCAGCCTCCCATAGCAGGACTGGGTCCATCTCCCAGCCTCCCTTAGCAGCTCTGGCCGCATCTGCTGATGAAGAGGATAACTCTTCCTTCTTACTTGGGGACCAGGCTCGAGCCTCACACTGACAGACATGCCATAGGTTTGCACAGGGTTGGATTGGAATCAAAAATAGGACCTGGCACCCTAGAAAATGTGGCCCACATTTGCGGATTGCGCCTTTTCGAAAAAACACTGCTTCAGTGTTTTAAGTATTGAGAACATGAAGGGAAGGGGTTCTCTAAAAGAGGCATGTTTTCTTAAATTCACTGAGATAAAAAATGCCAATGTTGCCAGGACTTTTAGTGCACGAATTACTTCACAATGGTGAACCACGCCTGAATACGAGTGAGGCTACTTCTGCTCAGGCCCCCTGTTCAATCTGTGTACATTAATGGGCCGGCCCAGCAAGAGACTGGGAATGACACCTCCGCCCCCTTGGTAAAAGGGAAGTAACAAGCATTTGCAATGCAATAGGTCTCGCATTTACGGGAGTTTGAGCTATTGGCATTGTAATTGACAATGCGTTTTATTTATGTTTTACAAACAAAAAGATAAATAAGAGGCATTGTCATTTACAGTGCCAATAGCTCAAACTTGCGTAATTGCGAGACCTATTGCATTGCAAATGCTTGTTCTCAAGGAGGATATCACGATGGTATGTTTTAATCGTGGTCCTATACAGCAGCCTGGCCGCCGGGTCATAATGTGAGCGCCACGCCCTCTCAGCCACCTTGCACTGCCGGCGAGAAGCTGACAGTGCTTCCGTAAACCAAGGGGCAGAAACCCGCTTTGATGTTGCTCGGGGTGTCCTCACAGGGGCGAGATCATCTAGCCTGTCCATCAACCACGCCTGCAGAGACTCGAGGTCCCGTTCCAAATCGCCCGAACAGGGGCAAGGATGATCAAGAGAAGCCTGAGCTAGCATCTCTGGGGTCACCCGATGAAATGCCCTCACTCCTAGTCCCTGCTGTCTAAAAACGGTACTAGAGGGTTTCTCCAAGCCTGGCACATAAAATTTGGCCAATTTATGATCAGACCAAAGCACCGGTAAAAGTTCTAACCCCTCTAAGGGGAGCGTCGAGAAAACCTGATCCAGGGTATGGCCCCTATCGTGTGTTGGACCGGAGAGGTGAGGGACAAGGCCTAGAGGGGCCGTAATATCGATCAATTTAATCACCTCAGGGTCCTCTCCCTCATCCATATGAAAGTTAAAATCTCCAGCCAACACACAATGCTCCGCTCTTAAGGCCAGCAACGAGATAGCTGACTGCAGCTCCTCGAAGAAGGAGCCAGCCGGTCCAGGGGGTCTATAAATCAACAGCCCTTTAAGAGCTTGGTGGGCGGCCAGTACGATAGAAAAGGCGAGGGATTCCGAGCCTGTGATAGCATCCATAGGGATAATGGAACAGGCGGCAAGTTTATTCACTACAAGTGCCACACCACCACCCCTCCCCTCCAGCCTATCTTGCCTAAAAATATTATAATCAGGAGGAATTGCTATGGCGATATCAGGATTGGACAAATCCCCAAGCCATGTCTGTCAACATCAGGCAAAGAGGTTGTTCCGCAACAATGAGATCAAAGATCTCCTGAGCATGTCTGGGCACAGATCTGGTATTTAAAAGCATGCAAATATGCTTCACATTGCCCGCTCCCGTATTCAGTTGGATAGTCGGGACAGTACCTGGTGTCCAGCCACAGTCCGGGCAGCGCCTCTTACCCCTGAAACGGCCAGGAAAGACTGTATGGCAAGCGCCCGAGACCTTTTGCAAGGAGCGCAGCTCCTGCGGCGAGTAACATACCATCCTATCAGCACCACTCCTAATCCTACAGAGCTAACCCCACCCGCTGCTCCGACGCCTCCAAGACGCTGACGGGCGCAGACGGGCAGGACTCTGGCAAGACTCCGGCACAGCGAGGGCGCACCCGCTGCACGATCCCGCTGCGCGCAGAGGACTGGTTTAAGTAGGGCCGCCAGGTGAGGTGAGAACCGCCCCACTAGGACACTCAATATGGTGCTGGGAAAGCGTCACTACCCCTCCCAAGATGGCGCCCAAAAAAAGATCGAGACTAAGCTCCTAAACCCTCAGAACCGGACCCGCTAAGCAGCGGTGAGCAGACCAATTATATGCAGGTAAGGGGACAGCTTCCCCACTAAAAACAGGGCAAATAGAAAGAAAATAAAAATAAATAAAAAACAGGTATTTTAAAAACAAGCGCGCTTCAAACAGAGCGCTAAATGCACTGCCAAGCTGGACGAATGGAACCTGGTAGGGCACATAGACAAAAATCACAGACTCCACACTCCTCCATGCGGACCACGGAAGGTTGGCTGGGAAAGTCAATCAGCTAACAGCAGAAGTCGAAGTCACCCCAGTCGCCAAGGCAATGTCCACTGAAATAAGGGAGCTCACGACACAGCTGAGTTCATTACAGCATAGGGTAGATTAAGTTTAAGGCTGCTCCCGCTGAAAGAACGTCCGAGTGTTCGGGTTACCAGAAGGTACAGAGGGTGGTGATGCAGTGTCGTACACGGAAGGCCTGGCTGAAATCCCTATTGCCAACGTATACACACTCTTCTCTCTTTGCAGTGGAAGGAGCACACTGTGCCGATAGGCCGCCCACTGCCAGGCACCGGCCCTTCCTATTCAGACTTCTGAACTTTAACAATAGAGATGCGATACTCAGAGGTGAGAAAAATGGAAACGGCCAAGGTGGACAACTCACAGGTCCTCTTCTTTCCAGACTATGGCTTGGGTGTACAAAGACAACAGAGTACATTCCTAGTGGTCAAGAGGCGAATGTGAGACCTAAAAATAAAATACTCCTTCACTTTTCCAACCAGATTGCAGGAGGTCGCAGATGGGTCCACTCACTTTTTCAATAAAGCGGTTGAAGCAAAGGACTGGCTCGAAACCATAGGCCACCACACCTCACCAAGCCAGAGGCACAACAGCAATTAGGTAAGCCCAGGAGTCCATGGAAACTGTTGCAGGAGAAACAGACTACGAACTGAGGAGACACCAAGTCAACTTAAGACTGTGCCCATTCTGGAACAAGAGCTGCACGAGAGAAGATGCCCTACAAGCGGCAGCGGACATGAGTCGTAGGCAGATGAGCAGAGACACAGACGCCTCTTCGGAACTATCTTTAAGAAAGGACAGTTCATAGGCTATGTGGCCCGTCGATAAGGAGTCGTGAAAGTTCCCAACAGTAACACCCCAAACCGCAGATGATTAAATATAACAACTGGCTGAACCCCTATCTCGCGCAAGTATACACTCACGCATGTACACACTGATCTGCATAATATGCGCACAATCCTAATGGGGCGTCACAAGTTACAGTACAAAGAGCCACAGGCAAGGTCAGGTCTCTTCCTCTCTTCCCGGTTGACAGGGGCACTACACAGTGCATATGCGAAGGCACAGAACGTTGACATGTGTGCATTACGGGCCCAACAGCCAAACCACCTCTTGCAAGCTCTACCCCGTCCCCCCAACTATTCCAGCCAGAGTGGCGAGTGAAGCCGAATGTTGCCACATGGCATTGTTTGTTGTTTGGGCAGACACGTGTTGTTCCTCTGCTCTACCCCAGTTAAACCCCACATGGTACCCTTCCTCAGTGGTTGCCCGAGGTGCAAGGACCATAAACCTACAAATACAACAGATGCAATCCATATTTACCAAACTACTACCACACCGCCACCTAGCCTTCACTGAACTAAATTGCTTACATGTGCCACTAGCTTGTGATTGTGACACTTGCCGCCCACAAACAGTTACTTGGAATGTTAGGGGATTACACACTGGCCCGTAGATACGAAACCTATGCATAACTCAAGC
This sequence comes from Triturus cristatus, assembly GCF_964204655.1. NCBI lineage: Eukaryota > Metazoa > Chordata > Amphibia > Caudata > Salamandridae > Triturus > Triturus cristatus. Next base: position 798,477,765 of record NC_140595.1, read on the forward strand.
GAGACACAGCTCGTGTGGAGTTGCTAGAGGAGACACACATTTCGCAGCCAGAGATCAGTACGTTGCAGCAGAGATACAAAGGTCAAATACTTGCCACAGGCTACTATTCTTATGCCAGGGGGGGATTTAATCTGGATTAGACCAGGGGCCCTGTTTACACCAGAGGAGACTAAAGTAAATATGAATGGCGATTCGTACTGGCAAAAGGTCACCTTAATGGGAAATTAATAGTGCTGGACTCCATATATGCCCCAAACACAGATCAAAGCACATTATGGCAAACACTGACAGAGCTGCTTTCACACTGGTGCAATGTCCCTTGGTTGCTATGAGGGAACTTTAATGCGGTGCCCGGGGAAGTGGCTACGTCATTGGGACATAACAGATGCATAGAGATCTCTCAACCCGCAAACGCGCCTAAACTCCCACTATTCCCACCCGCACAGATGACTTGTCTGCATCGATCGTTTTGTAGTAACCCATGCAATACTGACAATGCTCCAGCTCGGACTACATCGGCAGAACGCACTCTGACCACAACCCCCACATACTAGAACTACAAAGGGATGATTCAGAACGCACCAAACACCTATGGAGATTACAGCCCTTGGCACTGGAGGATCCCCCATTCAGAGAGACAGTAGGCACAGCAATATACAGATACTTCCAACAAAAACACATGTTCGGTATCTGACCTAGGTGTACTGAGGGATTCAGGGAAGGCTGTGGTTAGCGGGCAATTTTTGGGGCTGAGTTGGAGTATCAGACGACAGCTTGACCGCGAAGGAAAGGGCATTGAAGATAACCTGACTAAACTAGAAACTGACCTAGCACATAACCACACAAAAGGCCCTGGAGAAGCAGACGAAAAAAACATGCAGCTGTATTAGAAAGCCTACGCTGCTTGAATTATACATCACACGCAGCGTGCACCCATGCTGCAGCAGATAGGGCGGGTAAGGCGCTAGCGAAAATGATCAGACAAGAGCGCACACAACTACCTACATTGCAACTACTATCTATTACAGGACAGTTACTCACCAGACAGTACGGTATTCATTGCGAATCCACCGCACACTACACCAGAGTGTATAAATCAATGATCTGCGCTAAACCGACAGAGCTTGACTCCTTGGTCTCCCCCCTTGTCTTACATCAGGTAATAGAGAAGCAGATAGATGGATTAGATGAACCAATCACGCTCCTGGAGATACAAGATGCAATACGAGCATTAGCCACTAGTAAAGTGATAGGACCCAATGGGTTGCCGGCCGAGAACTACAAAGCACATCAACAGGCCCAAGCCAGACAACTCCTTTTGGTATACCAGAGCGCACAGGAGTGAGGGGATACTACCAGGAACACTTCAGGAGTCCTTACTGGTGTCGCTACCTAAACCGAACAAATGTAGAGATGCCAGGCTCCAATCACCCATTAGCGCTATTAAACATGGACTACAAAGTACTAGCCAATATGCTGGCATATAGCCTGGCCCATTCGTACCACAACTGATACATGGTATCTCACTACTTGAGAGAGAATTGGACACTCGGGTGCTTACTGCTAGACTTGGAAAAAGTGTTCGATACCCTTGAACGGGGATTTTTATTTGCCACACACTGCAAGTACGACCTGGGGGACAACTTTCTAGGGCTCCTTAAATTATTCTATACGCAGCCCATGGCTACAATCAAAACAAGCCCGTACTTGTCGAAACACATCCCAATGGAGTGAGGCATGCGGCAGGGCTGTCCTCTCTCCCCATTGTTGTTCGCGTTAGCTATTGAGCTACTTGCAGAGTCACTAGGCAGGAGGAATGGGGTATTCCCTTGGGAGACTGCACACATGCGGTCTCATATGCAGACCTGCTAATATACCTCAGACGTCAGACTGCCAAGTGCGACAATAGAAAAAATATTGCTTGATTTTGCCTCTGTCTCAGGTCTCTGGGTGAATTGGGCAAAATCATGCCTATACCCTTTCTCTGAATCCACTCCAGACCCCACAAGTGTTCATTACAGGCACGCCAGTGCAATGACAGCTAACATCTTTCTGTTACCTCTGGATACTTGTATACAGGGATCCAGCAGATCTGCTTGAAAGTAATCCCAAACGAGAAGCCACAGCAGTAAGGTCGCAGATGGCATTTTGGAGCACTCTACCCCAGTTATGGGGCGCATTGCGCTTCTGAAAATGGTGGTACTCCCACGACTTCTCTAACACTTCACAAACTTACCACTGTATGTCAAGCCAGCGCTATTTAAAGGGTTCAAATGACACCAGGCAATTTATTTGGCAGAGGACGTGCAGCAGGGTAGTGCTAACCAAGCTGTACCCTCTGACCGATCGAGAGGGGGGCCTTTCTATACCCAATATGGAGCAATACTACCTGGCAGCACAGTTCCAATGGGTGGTCAGATGGCGAAGTACACGATACTTGGAGGACAATGCCACGCAAGCGCCAGGGCTCACCCAACCCCAGTTAGTAACGCTAATGCATCCAGGCAGAACAGGCAAATCACCTACCCAATTGCTAGTGAGGGTGGCTTACAAATGTTTCAGCTGCAGTTTACGAATCACACAACCGGTCAACCCAAATACGCAGCCTCTCCCTATGCTCGGCACGCCTAGACGACCTCAAGCAATAACCGGTGCAGAGCTTCCACAATGGGAGGAAGTGGAAGTACAAACTCTAGGCGACTTATACAGTGATGGTCAATTCCTGCAATTTGAAGGTGTGAGAAAGTGCCATCTTTCTTGCATGGTATGCCCCCACTTTTTATTTATGTACTGTGACTGAGTGTGCCCTGGGCTCCTGCCAATCAGGTACCCAGGGGCCTGTGTTCCTTCTCTAAAACTGTGTTGAAGCCTAAAACCAATTGGCATCTCTGGCCACAAGTCAACCCCTGGTAAATGGTACACTAGGTACCCAGGGCCTTGTGACCAGAGAAGGCCCCTAAGGGCTGTAGCACTTATTGTGCCACCCTTAGAGGCCCTGTACCCTGACACACACTGCCCTTGCAGGCTGAGTGTCTGGGTGCAGAACAAAACAGAGTCGACATGGCACACATCCCTGTGTGCCATGCCCACAACACACTGTCCTGGCATACATCAGCCACCCCTCTAGCTGGGTGCACTATGCCAGTGGTGTGGGTACAGGTGCATGTGCCCTGTGTCCCTACAGTACCCAGGTCCATTCCTGGATACTGTAAGTGCAGTGCTGCCATTAAGAGTATATGGTGCTTGGAGGTCGTCAACAAGAACTTCACAGCACCATGAAGGCAACACTGAAGACAGAGGTTTGGTATCAAACTTCTCAGCACATTAAACCCACACTGATGCCAGTGTGGGATTTAATGTACAATGCACGACAGAGGGCATCTTAGAGATGCCCCCCTGAACCTAACCTACAATCCAAGTCTTTTCCGAGGGGCTGCCTAGGCTGCCACGCAGCAGACATGTTGCTGGATCCCTGGGTAGAGAGCCTTTCGCTCTCCTGGGCCTGCAACAATGCACATCCTGGGCGAGGTGCTAGGTCTCCTCCCCCAGGATGGGCAGGGGGGAAGCTTTAAAGGCATGCCACCTTTGTGAGCTTCTCCAGGCCACTTACTGTACTCAGCAACTGGCCCCTACCGGTTTGCATATGGCCATGTCTGAACTGGGGTGGCAGAGTGGGCTAAAGAACAGTGATGGATCAAACCCAGATCTGTTGACTGGGTGTGAGTGTTTGACAGCTTCTGATGCTCCGTCCATCACCACCCCCTTTTGTACCTCTTTGTTCCCCATAAGTTGGCAGGGTATGCTCAGACGTGAGTCCCTTGCTCACTTTGCCACTGGATTCAAGCAAGCCTGGCTGAAGACGGCTGAAATGCCAGAAACCGGTCCTAGGAAGCTTGTTTCCAGTCCAGGGAAGGCATTGCTTGGCAGTTCGGGCTGGACTGTTCCCATGAGGCACAGGGTCAGACTGATTTGCATATGGTCATGTCTGAACTGGGGTGGCAGAGTGGGCTAAAGAAAGGTGATGGATCAAACCCAGATCTGTTGACTGGGTGCGAGTGTTTGATTGCTTCTGATGCTCCGTCCATCACCACCCCCTTTTGTACCACAACACACTGTCCTGGCATACATCAGCCACCCCTCTAGCTGGGTGCCCTATGCCAGTGGTGTGGGTACAGGTGCATGTGCCCTGTGTCCCTACAGTACCCAGGTCCATTCCTGGATACTGTAAGTGCAGTGCTGCCATTAAGAGTATATGGTGCTTGGAGGTAGTCAACAAGAACTCCACAGCACCATGAAGGCAACACTGAAGACCGAGGTTTGGAATCAAACTTCTCAGCACATTAAACCCACACTGATGCCAGGGTGGGATTTAATGTACAATGCACGACAGAGGGCATCTTAGAGATGCCCCCCTGAACCTAACCTACAATCCAAGTCTTTTCCAAGGGGCTGCCTAGGCTGCCACGCAGCAGACATGTTGCTGGATCCCTGGGTAGAGAGCCTTCCGCTCTCCTGGGCCTGCAACAATGCACATCCTGGGCGAGGTGCTAGGTCTGCTCCCCCAGGATGGGCAGGGGGGAAGCTTCAAAGGCATGCCACCTTTGTGAGCTTCTCCAGGCCACTTGCTGTACTCAGCAACTGGCCCCTACTGGTTCTGACCCCCACTCTGGCAGGAAGACTGTCCGGAAACCCCAAGAAAGGAAAGGGGGTGTGCCAGCCTCTGCCAACCCCACCCCTCAGGTGGGGGAGGCGAGGTGATGCACATCTCCGGGATCTCGCCATCTTGAAGATTGGAAGCCCTGCCCAATCAGGACTAGGCTACTGCCCTCCTCCCACAGGAGAGTGGCAGGATAGGGGGTGTACCCACCCCAGGAAAAGGACCCATTGGTCCCTGTCCTTTACCTACCTGTAACACCCCTAAATCTAGTATTTAGAGGCACCCTGAACCTTCCTTGTCCAGATTCCAGATTCCGAAAAAAGCAAAGAAGAGCAAGAAGAAAGAAGACCTGGCATGCAGCTGCTAAGAAGAGGAAGACACCAACTGCTTTGGCCCCAGCCCTACCGGCCTGTTGACCCTCAAACCTGCTCCTGCTAAACCCCGGCACCTCTTGTGGCCAGCAACCTCACAAACCCCGGAGGACCTGGCTACCTTGTGACTGAGCATCTGGGACTCCCATGAGCAGTGGCTCTGCTCAAAGCAGGTTTCTAACTCCTGGCATCAGCCGGGAACCGCGAACCCTGCACACTCTCCACCCGCGAAGCCTGGCCTGTGCCAGAGTGGACAAAGCCCCAGAGGACGTCCCCCGGGAAACTGTGACCCCAATTCAGAATTTAGTAAAGCCATTATAGTGCTGTGGAGTTCGTAATGACAAACTCCCAGACCAAATACTCCTATGGCTTTACTGCACTTGCGTCTAAGAACGGACAGACACTGTAGGGGTACAGTGCTCATGCAACTGTACCCTGACCAGTAGTACAGTGCACCCAACTGGAGGGGTGTTTTACCTATATTATAGGCAGTGGGTTGCAGACATGGCACACAGGTCTGACTGCCATGTCCACTCTTCTCTTTTCTATGCACCAAAGAACGCAGCCTGCAATGGCAGGGTGTGTGTGTGTTACGGTACAGGACCTCTAACACGGGCAAAATGTGCTGCAGCCCTTAGAGGTCTTCCTTGGTCAGTGTCCTTGGTACCCATGGTCCTTTTACAAGAGGCTTACATGTGGCCAGGGAGGTGATAAATGGGGGTACCAAGGTACGGTTTCGGGATAGAACACAGGCCCTGGGAACCTAATTGGCAGGGACCCAGGGCACATCAAGTCAAAATGCTTCAGAAAGCTGGCAAAAAGTGGGGAGGTTACCGCCACAGAAACCCAGCTTCCTACAGTGTTAACTCAGTCTCTCGCTCCAGACTCAAAAACTGCAAAGACCAGACTTGTCCTACAGCTGTGCATCCGCCAAAAGCCTTGGAGGGTGGCAAGTACTTCGAAAACCAGCCAGCATATCCCTTTGGAGTGGAGGAGCCAAGCTACACATCCTGCAGGCACAGACAGACGGCCGGTTTCAAGAATCTGTGGACCACCAGGTCCACTGATCCAGTAGTTGCTCAGGAGGAGCTCAAAGAGGTCTCCTTGCCAAGTTTGGAGATGTCGGGACCCCTAAGAGCCTCCCTGCACCAATACCCAAGCAAGCAGACCCCTTGCTGCGAACAATGTTTGTTTAGAGTCCAATATGGACTAAGACAGTGGGGATGCTTCACTACTTGCCTTTGGAGCAGTTAAGAACTTCACGATCCCAAAGATCTTCGCTCTTATTTTTAGACGCAGTGATTTTACCAAGCATATAGCTCACCTTGGCCTCTCACCATTTTATAGTGTGCTTTTAAGGCTAGCCTATAGGTATTCCCATCTTCCAGAAGATAGGCGTATGCCACTTCCTTTCAAGCATTTTACATTTACTTTTACTAATTCATAGTGATTCATTGAACCAGGGAGCTGAGTGGCATGTGTCTCTAGAGGTACGCACGGTTAAAGGCACGACCGCATCAATGTTCGACTTTAACCAGGAATCTATTGCACAGGCATCCTTTACAGGATGGTCTGACAATAAGGGGACAGATGAAGCAAGAGCGCTGTCAGCACAGCAGCTATACCTTAAGAGCTCTGAAGTTATAATCAGCGGCTTTAGTCTCTGAAAATTTACCATTCCCAGTTGTAGAGATCCAAAATGGGACTAAAAAATGATCCGACCAAATAGGGATTGGGGAATCAGTGTCCAATGTTACAAAATACTTGACCCAATACATGACCCATCTTATGTGTGGGCTCGTTAATGAGGGGCATTAACCTGCCAATCAGAATCCCAGACCTGTGTTCTTTCGCCAACACTAACCCAATGGGCATCTCTGGCAACAGGTCAACCCCTGGTAAACGGTACCACAGGTACCCAGGGCACTGTGACCAGGGAAGACCTCTAAGGGCTGCAGCACTTATTGTGCCACCCTTAGAGGCCCTGTACCTTTACACACACACACTGCCTTTGCAGACTGCGTGTTTTGGTGCAGAACAAACTATAGAGTTGACATGGCACACATCCCTGTGTGCCATGCCTACAACCCACTGCCCTAGCACAGAGCAGTCACCCCTCTAGCGGTGTCCCTTATACCAGTGGTGAGGGTACAGGTACATGAGCCATGTACCCCTACAGTGTCTAAGTCCATTCTTAGGCATTGTAAGTGCAGTGCTGCCATTAAGAGTATATGGTGCTGTGAGCTTGTCATTACGAACTCCACAGCACCATTATGGCTACACTGAAAACGGACATTTGGTAGCAAACTTCTCAGCACATTAAACCCACACGGATGCCAGTGTGGGATTTAATACAAAATGCACACAGACGGCATCTTTGAGTTGCCACCTGAAAAACTACCAGCCTCTGGTGGGATCCCCAACTGGTACACACCAGCCTGCCCCCACAAGACATGTTTCTGGACCCCTAGGGTGGGAGCCTACGCTCCCTGAGGCCAGAACCAAAGCCTTTCCTGGGCGGAGGTGTTCACACCACCCCAGGCCAGGAAGAGCCATCTGTGGCAGGGGAGCTTCAAAGGCCTGGCAGCCTTTGTAATGCGATGCCCAGCCTCTCCTGCTAACAGGAGCAGGCCCCATTCCTGTCTCCCCTCCCTTTCGGCGGGACGACAGGCAGGAACAAGCATTGGCATAGCCAATAGGTCTCGACTTTGGGACCTCTAAGTGTTTAGGAATGCAACAGTTGCCAAGCGAAAGTGATCGCGATAAAACATCAAAGCGGCCGCGAAAGTGAACGTAATTGCGGCAAAGCAGGGCGCGCGCGCCCGCGCACATGCACTGTAGCTCTAGGCTGGCCTGGTAGCACTTTTTGGAGCCCTCTCAATAAGTCTCGCCAGACCAGCGCATGTGCTGGGTCAGGCGAGACCTAAAAACTAGCCAGCCCAGGAGGTGTGCCCACCTGTGCCAACTCCACCCCTCAGGTGGGGGATGAGAGATGAAGCCCACTCTCCAGTGCTCGCCATCCTGCAGATTGCAAGCATTCCCCAATAAGGACTAGGGATTGTGCTCACTCCCCCACGTGGGGTGAACACACCAAGGGTGTAGTCACCCTAAGGTCAGTAGCCCATTGCCTACTGACCTCAAGACCCCTAAAACGCCCCCTAAATACAGTATTTAGGGGGCAGCCCTGAACCAAGAAAGCAGATCCAGCCTACCTACAAGATGAAAAGGATGAAGAGCCATGCAGAACTAACAAGAGGACGACGCCCACTGACTTGACCCCAGCCCTGTCTCTCCTCGAACCTGCGCCTGCTAAATCCCGGCGTGTCCAGCAGTCAGCAACCTGACAAACCCCGGAGGACCTGCCTGCCTTCACTTCCCAGACTTTCGCCCGTAAACAGCGGACTTGTTAACCTGCAGCTTCTGGTGCCAGCCAGAGACCGCGAACCCAGCCCACTCTGCACCCCCCGAACCTGGCCTGAGCAAGAGTGGAAAAACACCAGGAGGTCGTCCCGCATGCGATCCTCACCTGAGATCCGGCGACCGCTGACCTGTCTCAAGCCTCCAGATGAAGCCTGCAACCTCAACCCAGAGGACCCCCCACCGCAACCAGAGCGGGTAAGAAAATCCAACGTCCCAAGGCACCCCTGCACCCGACGCCCCACGGCCTTGTGTGCCCAAACCAACGGTGCCTAACCAACCCATGACACCCCAACTTACCCCTCAAAGTGGTGGTCGCACCTGGAAGATCCTCGTCCGCGAGCCTGCAGTGTTTTTGTCCCGGAGATTCTCCTTTGGAAACAGGGCAACGGACCTCAAAGCAGCACACTGCACCCAGCCGCCCTTGTGCGGCTGAAGGTGCACCTTTGGTGCTACTTTGGTCGCCAACTGGCCCCGAGCTAAACCCTAGGAACTTTGCACCCACAGCCTCGTGGCCAGCTTCCCAGAAGCCACCAACCGGAGACCCCCTATCCTCCATAGGAGAACATTGTGCCTCAACACTCTGCACCCGGCCGCCCTAGTGCCGCTGAAGGTGCAATTGCAGTGCATCACTGACCCTGGGAGAACCCAGAGTCTAACCCCAGAACCAAAACTCCCACAGACGTTTACCTACCTGCAAACCGATAACCTGTTTGTCCTCCATAGGATAACATTGACAATTTTCCCTCCAAAAAACGACCAAGTGTGGAGTTTTGAAAACTAAAGATTCTTTAAAAATCTTACAAATAACCAAATCGTGTTCTCATCTGTTTGCAGGACATGTCCCAGTGCTGAATCAAGGCATTCAGCACCGAGTTAGAAAAAGTAACGTAAAAGTAATCTACCTACAATTTGTTGAAAAAGCCTATTAATTTCAATGTACAGCTCCAAAAAAGTGTGTGTGGAGTTTTGAAATCTGAAAATATTCTTTAGAAATCGCACGAACAAAAATGAATTTACTCACCTGTTCCCAGCAAATGTCCCAGTTCTGAATCTAAGCATCCAGCACAGAGTTAGAAAAAGTAACGCAACAGTAACTTACTTGTAATTTACTGAAAAAGCCTATTCATTCCAATGTAATGTATTTGTTAAGTGTCGCATACTACTGCTCCCCTGTACAACTTCTATTGCATTTTCAAACTGTTCTATAGCCGGTAACTTATTACTGAAAAGTATCTAATGCTTACCTGTACCAGGCTTGCTTGTTTCTAAACAAACAGTATATTTTTATACAACAATTGGCCTAGAGTTCAGTTCTTGTGAGTGCATTCATTTGCTGACTGTGTACATCAAATGCTTAACACTGTCCTCTGATACAGCCTTTCTGCTCGACCTAGCTACCACATTAGAGAGTACGGTTCTATCTAACATCTGCCTACCTCTGGGGAAACTTGGACTCTATACACACTATACCTCATTTTGGTGTAGTATATATAGAGCCTGTTTCTTACAGACAGCTAGCAGAGATAGGTTTATTCAAAAACAGTTGAGGTGGCAAAGGGGTGGCACTAAAAACACTTGTCGGAGTACAGTTAACAGCCACTGTACCATTCCACCAGCCCCATTCCAGTTTAGTATGAATTGCCTTGAAGAAAGGCAGACACTGAGTCGAGTTGAGTTTTGGAGGGGGAATATGGAACTTGTGTAAGTGCCACTGAAAAAATAAACAAGAGAAAACCTATGACAGAAGAGATCACAATATTTTCTCCCCAAAAAATTGACAAAACTACGCAAATGTCTTAATTGTACCAACAAACGTAGACGTAACAGTATGACAAATGCAAAGCACACCTTGAACTTAACGGCAGTCATTTGAACTATGTATGAGAGCTATGATAGACATTGCTTCTCAGCAACTTTAAATATAGGGCACTAAAAAGATTAACAGCTTTTAATGGAAAGTTAGACTTTAATAGTCCTCACTGTACCTTCAGCGCAATAAAGATAAATTCTATGGAGAATAATTAAAACAAGAGAATTCTAATCAATAGAAACACTTGCCTATGGCCCTCTTATCAACCCCCGTTACCAACAACTGAAAATTAGATTAATTGAATAGAGCTTAGTAAGGTTATCCACACATGCTTACATTATGTCATTTTTATCAATGTTCTACTTATACATGAAATCATACCTCCCTCGGCACGGCGGACTGGTTTTTCGAACCTTCGTTCTCCCCTAATGTCCATAAAGAAAAAAGAAAAAAGTAGATCAGTTCAGAAAGACCGACTTTAACTTTAGTTATAAACTTAAAATGTGGTAACCTCAACAACAAGGATTGCTAAAAATATATATATATATATATATATATATATATATATATATATATATATATATATATATATATATATATATATATATATACACACATATATATATACACACACACATATATACACACACACACACACACACACACACACACACAGTGTAGTAAAGTGCCCCTTTTCGACATCGTCACCCCCAGTTTTTGCCTCATATCTGATGCAATGATACAGAAGTGCACTGGGTTCCTGTTATCCAGGGCTCCAGTGCCAAATCCCTTTACTTAAAACCACAAAATTAATCCAATACTGGATAAACCTTTAGCAACCCTGTAAGTCCCTAGTAAAGTAAGTGAATTAAAAAAGCTTTGAGCGCTAGAAACAGTGTAACTTGCCCACAAAGCCAATATTAATAGGAGATGATAGCGGTAGGCAGCAAGACTCGATGTCTGGGGTTAATCAAAGACTGGAGTACAAAACAGATGTAAGGGATCATACTCTAGGTATGCAATATAAAAGGAATATGCTACTTACCAGTATGCATCTGTTCTTGGCATGTAGAGCTGCAGATCTACACACTTTTGCATAGATCGCCATCTGGTGTTGGGCCCGGATGTTTGCAGTTTGTTTTTCCTCTTGGAAAGTCTTTGGAAGTCACGAGGTCGGTGACTCCTCCCTTGGTTCGTATTGCGCATGGGCTTCGGCTCCATCCTCAGATTGTTTTTCGCCAGCAGGGAAAGATGGAGCGTAGTAATAATAGTGAAGAAACCCATGTGTGTTGTATCTAAATAAGATAGACTGGAACAGATACAGGTAGCCGGGGAGGCGGGTGGGCGTGTGTAGATCTGCAGCTCTACATGCCAAGAACAGATGCATACTGGTAAGTAGCATATTCCGTTCGAGGCATATGAGCTGCAGATTACACACTTTTGCATAGACTATATTGAATATGCTACTTACCAGTATGCATCTGTTCTTGGCATGTAGGGCTGCTGACATTCATATCTGTGCATAGATCGCCGCCTAGTGTTGGGTCCGGATAATTGCACATTGTTGTCCTGGAAGAGTCTTCGAAGTATCCTGAGATGGGTGACTCCTCCCCTGGACCACAGTGCGCATGGGCATCCTCTCCATCCTTAGATAGTTTTTCGCCATTGTGGCAGTGATGGAGTAGATACAGTAAGTGATGACCATGCTATACAGTAATTCTGAGTGCTGCAGCTGCTACAGGCGCCGGGGAGGAGGGTGGGCGATATGAATGTCAGCAGTCCTACATGCCAAGAACAGATGCATACTGGTAAGTAGCATATTCAGTTCGAGGCATGTGGGCTGCTGAATTCATATCTGTGCATAGATTATAGCAGTACCTCCATTAGCGGCGGCTGCCCGTGCCAGCTGCAGCAGTCTGAAAAAGAGTTTTGGGAACAGCCTGTCCTACAGCTGCCTGCTGTTTTGAGTGTACATCTACGCAGTAGTGTTTGGTAAATGTATGTATAGTGGACCATGTGGCTGTTCTACATATTTCCTGCAAAGGAATGTTTCCCAGGAAAGCCATGGACGCCCCTAACTTTCGTGTTGAGTGGGCTCGTGGGGGAATCGTTAATGTGCGTTTAGCTTTTTGATAGCAAATTTGAATACATTTAACGATCCATCTGGCTATCCCTGCTTTGGAAATGGCGTTGCCCTTGTGTTGTGGAGAAAAGGCAACGAAAATTTGTTTTGTTTTCCTAAAATCCTTTGTTCTGTCTATATAGTACATGAGGGCCCTCTTTACATCTAGTGTATGGAGCATTCTCTCTGCGACATTTTGTGGATTTGGAAAGAAAACAGGCAGTTCAATAGTCTGATTCATGTGGAACTGCAATATCACTTTAGGCATGAATTTGGGGTTGGTACGTAGTACAACTCTGTTTGCGTGAACCTGTATGAATGGCTCTTGAACGGTTAGTGCCTGGAGTTCACTAACTCTTCTTAACGAAGTGATTGCCACTAGGAAAGCTACCTTCCAGGTGAGGAATTGAATCTCACATGAATGGAGAGGTTCAAAAGGTGGACCCATTAATCTGGTGAGGACCACATTGAGGTTCCACACTGGTGCCGGTGGGTGTCTCGGGGGAATCACTCGTTTGAGTCCCTCTAAGAAGGCTTTGATGGCAGGCACTCTGAATAAAGAGAGGTGCTGCCTGTTTTGAAGATAGGCTGCTATCGCGGTTAAGTGTATACGTATGGAGTTGTATGCCAGATTGCATCGGTATAAGTGTAAGAGGTAACAGATGATGTTTTGAATGGATGCGTCCAGCACGTTAATGTCATTGTTGTTGCAGTAAATGACAAACCTTTTCCATTTAGCCGCATAGCAAGCTCTGGTTGTGGGTCTCCTGGCTCCCTTGATGATATCCATACATTCAGGTGGCAGGTTTAGATAGCCAAACTCTAAGACTTCAGGAGCCAGATTGCCAGGTTCAGCTGTGGCGGATCTGGGTACTGAATTTCGCCATGGTTCTGCGTTAAAAGTGCGGGTGTGATCCGCAGCCTTTGCTGCGGCACCACGGAAAGTTCTAGAAAAGTGGTGTACCATGGTTGTCGTGCCCATGTGGGAGCAACTAGGATGAGTGTCAGTGAGTATTGTCGCAGTTTGCGTGCCACTAGCGGTATTAATGGCGCTGGGGGAAAGCGTACGCAAATCTGCCAGACCAGTTCATCCATATCGCATTGCCCTGTGACTGCGGATGTGGGAACCTGGCGGCAAAGCTTTGGCATTTTGCGTTTTCTTTTGTGGCGAATAGGTCTATCTCTGGATGACCCCACTGTTGGAAGTACGGTCGGAGTACTGACGGATGTAGCTCCCACTCGTGCATCTGGTGGCTGTGTCTGCTGAGCAGATCCGCCATCTGGTTGTCTTTGCCCGGGAGGTGTTCCGCCATGAGGAATATGTTCCTCTGAATGGCCCACTTCCACATGCTCTGAGCCAGATGAGACAACTGTGGAGTGTGTTCCTCCCTGCTTCTGTATGTAGTACATGGCAGTCATGTTGTCCGTCCGGATCAACACGACTTTGTTGCATAAGTGTACTTTGAAGGCCTTCATGGCTAGGAAGATTGCCATCAGTTCCAGAATGTTGATGTGCATCTTCTTTTGCTGTGTCGTCCATAGTCCCTGCACTGTGTAATTGAGTACATGAGCTCCCCATCCCTGGAGAGAGAGGCGTCCTCCGTCAGTATTATTTGCGGAACAGGCTCTTGGAACGGTCGGCCCTTGCAAAGGTTTTGTGGATTCCACCAATGCAGAGAGTTGTATGCCCGACCGCTCACCAACACTAGGTCTGTTAATTGTCCGTGAGCCTGATTCCATTGACGTGCTAAGCACTCCTGAAGCGGGCGCATATGTAGTCTCGCGTGCGGGACTATGAAAATGCAGGAGGCCATCATGCCTATCAACTGCATGAACACTCGCGCTGGAAGGGAGTGTTGAGGTTTGAACTTTGTGATCAGCAGTTGCATGCTGTTGATCCTCACTAAATTTGGCTGAGCTGTGGCTGCCAGAGTGTTTATGGTCGCGCCCAGGTACTGTCGTACGTGTGCGGGATGAAGATGTGATTTTGGGTAATTTAGTGAGAATCCTAGACTGTGAAGAAGGTGAATGGTGAGGAACATGTGGCTGGCACATTGCTGGGCTGACTTTGCCTGAACAAGCCAGTCGTCCAGGTAAGCGAAGACGTGAATTTGTTGTCTCCGTAGATGTGCAGCCACTGTAGCTAGGCACTTGGTGAAAACCCTGGGGTGCTGTTGTCACGCCGAAGGGGAGGAGAACCTTGAATTGATAGTGCTGTCCCTGAATAGTGAACCCGAGATATTTCCTGTGTGATGGGTGTATGGGTATGTGGAAGTACGCATCTTTGAGGTCTAGTGTGGCTAGGAAGTCTCCCTGGCTGAGCAGCGGGAGAACCTGCTGTAGGGTGAGCATATGGAAATGCTCTGAGAGAATGTAGTGGTTGAGGGTTCTCAGGTGTAGTATAGGTCTGAGCGACCTGTCCTTTTTTGGGATTAAAAAGTACAGAGAGTACACCCCTGTCCCCTGCTGGTTGATGGGCACGACCTCTATTGCACCCTTTTGCAGCATACTTAGCACTTCCTGCTGGAATAATGCTAAGTGCTCTACGGACATAGGACGGTGCTTTGGCGGTATGTTGGGTGGAGTGGAGGTTAATTCGAGACAGTAACCGTGCTGGATAATGTCCCTGACCCACCTGTCTGTGGTGATGCTTTTTCCACGTGGACAGGAACCGCTGGAGTCTCCCCCCGACAGGTGTTATGTGGTCGGGGGGAAGGGAGAGGGCGTCACTGTTTGTTTTTGGGTGAGGACCTGGTGTTGCCGTAACCACGTCCTCTGCCCTTGGTGCTGGAGCCACGATATCCACCTCTGTTTTTACCGTAGGTACTCTGTGTGCCCCCTTTAGTGTATTGCTGCTGTGACCCCTGGCCTCTAGCTGCTCCTCTATTCCCGGGGCGACGAAAGGAGCCACTACGAAATTGCTGCGTTTGCAGAGCCCTCATTGACCTCGCAGTGTCAGTTTCTTTCTTTATTTTTTCTAAGGTGGTGTCAACTTCTGGGCCGAATAAGTAGTCGGGGTTGACTGGCTGATTCAGGATGTTGTTTTGAATCTCTGGTTTGAATCCCGAGATCCTTAACTAAGCGTTTCGGCATAACATGACGCTGGTGTTAATTGCCCTCGCTGCTGTGTCGGCAGCATCCAGTGCGCACTTAATGGATGCGTTGGTAAGGAGTTGTCCCTCTCTGATGAGGAGCTCCGCTGCCTCTTTGTATTCATCTGGCAGATGCTGGAGTAGCGATTCTAGTGTGTCGTAGTGTGAGCGATCATAGCGGGCCAGGAGGGCCTGTGTATTGGCAATGCGCCAGATGTTTGCTGCTTGAGCTGCAATTCTTTTGCCGGAGGTCTCCAGCACCTTGGACTCCTTGTCTGGGGGAGGAGCATCACCTGTCGTTTGCGAATGGGCTAGTTTGCGAGCGTTAGCAACCACCATGGAGTCCAGAGGCAACTGGCCTCTAATGTACATAGGGTCTCCGGGCGCAGGCTTTTATTTTTTTTCAATCCTGGGGTTTAGCACCCGTGCCCTGGTTGCTTCTTTGAAAATGTCCTTTGCAGGTTTGAGAACACCTTTTAACATGGGCAAAGTTTTGACAGTTCTCTCGGAGGAGGCGAAAGTGTCCACTAAGAAGTCTTCCTCAACAGTGTCAGAGTGGAGTTGTACTCTATGACTGGCGGCAGCACGTTCTATGAGGGCATTGAAGGCAGCAGTGTCCTCAGTGGGAGATGTTTTTGCGCCGTAAAGCTGCAAGTCCTGGGTATCTGGCGCGGTACCCTGGTCTGTAGGGTCATCCCATGCTTGATCTGGGTCCTGCTGCTCATCAGCATCCCCAGGGTAGGTGGTATCATCAGCCATGTAGTCCTCCACTGCGTCTGTTTCGGAAGGCGTAGGAGAAAAGGACTGGGGAACCTGATAGGAGGTTTGCAAGCATTCATACAGAACCGGTTCCGACTCTGCTGGCAATTTGTGCTTCAGAGGTATTCTGTAGGAGTCCAAGCCCTTCTCTGGCGTGGTCTTCCGTTTGCGGAGCATCAGTCTGCCAGTGTCGGCGTCGATGAATTGTGTCTGTGAAGGCTCAGAAGGTGAGTGTCCAGTAGATGGGGACTGTGTCTGGCGGACACGTGTCCGGATCTCGAACATCTTCGGCGCCGTGGATGGCGGCAAACCAAAAGTGATGTTGGTGGGCGCCGAGGGTGCGTTTGGAGCCTTGTTAGTGTCGGGGCCCGACGTGGATCGGAGGGCTGCCCGTTCTCTGATGCGTTGCAACGACGCCGCAACTTGTCGCACCGAGAACGCTGAAGGTTCTTTGGTGCCGGTCGGTACCGTGGAGGTAGGCGTCGACCGCTTTGGAGCCACAGGGTCATCGAGCCGAAGAGAGGTATCAGCGGTCGTCGGAGTCGATGACTTGGCGTGTGCCGCCGTCTTTGAAGTGGACGCAGATGGAGCGGCCATTTTGACTTTGGTGGTCGGGGCCGACTGCTTCGGTGCCAGGGGCCGAGGCGCTTTCGCGGGACCGAGGGCCTTCATTTTCGGGTCGGTACCGATATCCGCTGCAGCGAGTTCGGCGCCGAAATCCCTCTTCGTGCGTTCGGAGCCGACGGTCTTTGTTGGCATCGAGGAAGTGGAGGTCTTCGATGGCTTCGAGCCGATCACGGCCAGTTTCACTTTTGGTTTCGGTGGAACTGGTGCGACGATTGGTTTCAGTTTCGTAGCAGGGAATCCAGTCGTCTTTGGTAATAATGGCTCGTGCTGGATGTTCGAGGCCGGGCCCGAAGGCGGGGCCTCAGAACTTTGGGATTGATCTCGGGTAAGGCCCGGAGGCGATCCCTCGACCTGAGCCGTAGAATGACGCACTTTAACGGCCTCCGTATCGACGGGTAGGCCTGGCTCTTCGCTAGAGCTATCCTCTTCGGCCCCAAAGGCCTCATCGTAGTCTCCTACCTCGTCGACGGCTTCTTCCCTGTAAAAAAGCACTTCATCGGCGTCTTCCGATCGGGAATCTTGTTCGGAAGCGGGGCTAGAGTTTACTTCTTCCACGCTCTCTACATCTTCGTCCTCGGTGCTGAAGATGTTGGCCGGGGCAGGCGCCGATTGCTGCGCTTCTAATCTCGCTGCCCGTCGATTCCGGAGAGTCTCCTTCGATCTGAATCGGGCACAGGCCATACATTTCGATTCGTCGTGATCCGGCGAGAGACATTTGTTGCATACCGGGTGGACGTCGATGTGTGGGTATTTGGCGTGGCATACCGGACACCGTTTGAATGGGGTCCTCGATTCCATCGTCGATGTAAGGTCAATGTTCGGACCAAAAGTATCCGAAAGGCTGGAAGAAGTTTCTAAACTAATCAAGAAAGCAGTCGATACCGAACGGGAACAGTACCGACAAAAACTAAAGGCCTTTTGGCCTTATACTAAATTTTCCCAACTTGAGCTAAGATAAGCACATCCGAACCCAATGGCGGAAAAAAACAATCTAAGGATGGAGAGGATGCCCATGCGCACTGTGGTCAAGGGGAGGAGTCACCTATCTCGTGATACTTCGAAGACTCTTCCAGGACAACAACGTGAAAACATCCGGACCCAACACTCGGCGGCGATCTATGCACAGATATGAATTCAGCAGCCCACTAGCCTCGAACCTTTTGTTGCGGCGTCCATGTGCCCTGCACTATGAGGTGTAATAGATAAGCTCCCCAGCCGGAGAGCGATGCGTCTGTTAGGATTATTTGTGGAACCGGGTCCAGGAACGGTCGACCTCTGGAAAGATTTGTGGTGTTCCACCACTGCAGAGAGCGATGGGTGCGACCGTCTACCAACACCAGATCTGTCAGTTGCCCCTGGGCCTGGTTCCATTGGCGCGCTAAGCACTCTTGGAATGGACGCATCTGGAGTCTTGCATGGGGCACTATAAAAATGCAAGAGGCCATCATCCCTATTAGTTGCATAAACACTCTTGCTGGGAGAGTGTGTTGAGGTATGAATCTTTGACGCAAAGCCTGAATACTTGCAATCCTGGCAGGATTGGGGTAGGCTATGGCTTTTGAGGTGCCTATGGTGGCACCAAGGTATTGCTTTGTGTGGGATGGTATTAGCTGGGACTTTTGGTGGTTCACCGTGAAACCTAGCTGGTGAAGTAGTTGGATTGTAGTGGCGGTGTGATGTACACATTGGTTGTAGGACGTGGCTTTTATTAGCCAGTCTTCCAAATATGGGAAGACGTGAATGTGTTTTCTGAGGTGTGCCGCCACTACCGCTAGGCACTTGGTGAATACCCTTGGTGCTGTTGTGACCCCGAATGGGAGCACCTTTAACTGGTAGTGTTGCCCGTCCACTACAAATCTGAGGTACTTTCTGTGCGCATGGTGTACCGGAATGTGAAAGTATGTGTCTTTTAAGTCCAGTGTGGTGAGAAAGTCGGTCTGGGAGAGGAGCGGAAGTACCTGCTGAAGTGTTACCATGTGAGAATGGTCCGAATGTATGTATGTGTTTAGAGGCCGGAGATCTAAAATAGGTCGTAGAGTCTCGTCTTTTTGGTATCAGAAAATATAGAGAGTAGACCCTTAAATTTTGCTGATTGGCGGGGACTTGTTCCATCGCATGTTTTTGTAGGAGGGAGATTACCTCCTGTTTTAGTAACGTGGAATGTTCTTGTGACATTGGGCGTTGCCTGGGTGGAATGTTTGGGGGGGTAGATGTCAATTCTAGGCAGTACCCTGAACGAATATTTTGGGTCACCCATCTGTCTGAGGTGATTGTCTCCCAGACGTGAAGGAAATTTTGTAGCCTGCCCCCGACCGGAGTGGGATGGTCTGGAGGGAGCAGGGGAAATCATTGGGTAGGCGGTGTGGCAGAGCGGACGGTATTTGTTTTGCCTCTGCCTTTAATGTTCTTGCCCCTATAGCCGCCTCTTTGATAACCCCTTGTGAAGGTGGATTGAGCAGGGGATTTGTAGGAAGTGGACGCGCTATCTGAGGAGTAGCCTCTGCCGTACCCGGAAAGGAAGAGCGGCGAAAGGAGCGCCTAGGAGGGTGTGACTGCAGGGCTCCCATAGATTTCGCTGTATCTGTGTCCTTCATCTTCTCGAGGGCCTCATCTACCTTTGGGCCGTATAGATGTTCTTGATCAAATGGATGATTTAATATGGAGGCCTGTACCTCAGGTTTAAAGCCTGAAACTCTCAGCCAAGCATGGCGACGGAGGAGGACGCTAGTGTTAATGGCCCTGGAGGCTGTGTCTGCTGCGTCTAAGGCACAGCGTATAGAGGTGTTCGTTATCGTCTTACCCTCTTGAATTAATTGATTGGCCCCATTTTTGTATTTTTCTGGGAGATGGTGCATGATGGTTTCTAGTTCATCATAATGCGCTCTGTCGTATCTGGCCAATAGCGATTGAGTGTTGGCAATACGCCATATATTGGCTGCCTGTGACGCAGTGCGCTTTCCTGACACATCCAGTAGCTTTGACTCTTTGTCAGGTGGTGGTGCTTCGCCTGACGCCTGGGAGTTTGACCTCTTCCGTGCAGTGGAGACCACTATGGAATCTAGTGGCGCTGGCCCTTTGATATAGGCAGGATCTGTGGGGGCAGCTTTATACTTTTTCTCTATGCGTGGGTTAATGACCCTAGCCCTGACTGGGTCTTTAAAGACCTCTGGCGCATGTTTTAGTACCCCCTTGAGCATAGGTAGTATGGAGATAGACCTATGTGCGGTATCAAAGGTGTCAAGGAGGAAATCTTCCTCTACCGGGTCAGTGTGTAGCACTACTCCATGATTATGTGCCGCCCTCTGAATTAGGTGGTGAAAACCTAAGGAGTCTTCTGGTGGATATGGCCTGGACGGGTAAAGGTCATCTTGTGGGACATCTGGGATGTCTGGATTATTATAGTTGTCCCATGGGTCTGGGGATCCTGTAGGGGTGGGGTCTTGTGGCACATCCCCTGGATCGTAATATGGGTCCCTGATCATCATCGTCCGGAGACTGGGTCGGGGAGCGATGAGGCGGGGGTGGGGAAGGCGGAGGGGGCAGGGGTGGAGAGGGTGGAGAGGGTGGAGGAGGTGGAGGAGGTGGAGGAGGTGGGGAAGGCCCTCTGAAAGGGGAGGTAGCAGAGTCTTTCCTCTTTGGAGGTGTAGGCAGAGCCGGTTTGTCCAAATGTCACTTTTTTTAAGAGAGTGCCAAATGTCCAGTCTTTGGATCCTTGGTAAGTGTATTTTGCAAGGGATCCGGTGTAAACAGTTCCTGTGACAATGTTGGTTCCGTCGGTTCCCGAAGGTTTCGGGGCCGATGACTTTTTAGGCTTGTCTGTGCCGTGCATTTTTGGAGCCTCCGATTTCTTGGTCGGCGCCGAGGTAGGCTTCGGGGCGGGAGTGTCTGTGCCGAGGGCCTTATGGGGTTTGGTCGGTACCGAAAGGCTAGGTTTCGACACCGAGGACTTTGGTGCGGAGCTCGGTGTCGAGGTAGAGGCCGGTCTCTTTTTCGGTGCCGAAGTGTGTTTCTCGGCACCGCTGGCAGGCTGGCTCGAGCCTGAGCCGCCGGAAGGCTTATTTGGCTTCTTCACCGGGCCCGAAGGTGGGGTGTTGGAAGCAGTGTTTCTGGTCTTGCCTAGGCCCGGAGGCGAAGGAGTGACCGAAGCCTTTTTGGGTGTCGGCGCGGGTGTGGGAGGGGGTATAGTACTCACGACCCTCTGCGCTGGGGTGATGTCCTCCACATCCGAGTCGTCGGCTTCGGAAGCACTGACGAGGTCCTCTTCGGTGTGTTTCTGTCCCGGAGCTTCTACGTCGTCCCCGAAGATGTCGACTGGAACGGAGGTCGAGGAGTGCACCATGTTTCGTCTGGCCCTTGGATCTAGAATAGTCTTTTTTGATCTGAAAGACTTGCAGGCGGGACAGTCTTGAGCCTCGTGTTCAGGGGAGAGGCAGAGGTTGCACACCTCATGAAGATCGGTGGGGGGGAATTTGGACCCACATCGAGGGCACTTCTGGAATGGAGTTCTTTCCATCAGCCGGGACCGGAGCTTGGATAGGCCCGAACGACGCCGTCGACGACTGGAATCGAAGATGTGTGGAAGAGAAGGTGATTTAGGAGATTTGGTATCTGAACAATACCGCGAGGATTCCGCTTCGATCGTCGAACTGGAAATGTTTGGAACCTGAGCGCGAAGTATTACATTCAAGCCCGATGGCGGAAAAAAACAATCTGAGGATGGAGCCGAAGCCCATGCGCAATACGAACCAAGGGAGGAGTCACCGACCTCACCGACCTCGTGACTTCCAAAGACTTTCCAAGAGGAAAAACAAACTGCAAACATCCGGGCCCAACACCAGATGGCGATCTATGCAAAAGTGTGTAATCTGCAGCTCATATTCCTCGAACTCAAGATAAATACTATAACGTTTTGGAGATTTAAAGGCAACCAAACATAAGAGGCACAAAGGAACAACAATAATAACATCAATAGAGGAATCAGAAGGCAGAAAAGGAGGATAAGGGAAGGATAAGGGAAGGAAGACCAAGCAAAAAAAAAAAAAAAAACAAGTAGAGGACATGGCCATCTAGATGGTCAGGTATGACTATACCTGAATCATAAGACTCCGTGCCAAAATATCGCAAACATGACAACCATATTGCTAATGTGATTTAGTCCACAACACAGATCAAAAGCGAATATCATTCACTGGTACTGCTATCTCCCATTAAATCTCTAAAATCTTAGTGGCAGTGTGTGAGAAAGTGGCTCTGTATATACTGTTCCCTAATAGGTACAGGGTGTACAGAGTCCACAGTCCCCCAGAGGCTGATAGAGGTCAAAGTTAGGTATGACCTTACTCTCAAAAGTGGTAGCTTGGTCGAGCAGTAAGGCAGTATCAGAGGACAGTGTAAAGCATTTATTGTACACACTCAGTCAGCAAATGGTATCACACACTCAATAACTGAACTCTAGGCCAATGGTTTATATATATAAAATATATGCTTGTTTTATTTTTAGAACCACAAAGGGGGTAAAAATATACTTTCTCAGAATGAGAGGTTGAATATAAATACTTTTGTCTTAAGCAATAAATTTGTGTAAACAGTCACAGTTGGTTGCAATAGACAATCCTATTTCCTAAACATAACCATGCATTGAGCTCAATGGTAAATTCAGGTTATTTGTAATAAATTACTTTTCAGATTACTTTTGGAATTCCAGGTCTGGCTCCTAGAACCAGCCTTGGGTCAGTATTCAGAATCAAGTGATGAAAGTCGACTTAATAACTAATGATTTTTAAATAATATTTAGCTATTTCAAAAGTTAGCACTTAGAAAATATTTCAAAGAAAACATTCAATGGATCTCTATGGCAAGAAATTCAAATTGCAGGTAGAGTACTTTATCGTTACTTTAGTAATCCAGGACTGGGTACCTAGACCCAGGACTGGGGTCCTTATCAAAAACAGGTAAGTAATTTCGTGTGCAGAAATGGTACGATTTTAAAAGAATATTTCAAATTTGCAAAAATAGACAGAAGAACTTTCACAGAAAAGCAGACAATGGTTTCCTATGGGAGAAAAATGAGTTAGAGGTAAGTATAGTTGTGAACACTTTTCAGGGTCAGGGCTGGGCACCAAGATCCAGCACTGGGAGATCACCTAGGAGCAGGTGAGTAAATTCGTTTTTGTCACTTGGCTGATTTTTGGTGAATATTTGCAGTTTTGAAAAGTTCACACTAAGAAGATTTTTGAAGAAAAAGCCAGTCAATGTTACCCTATGAGGAAAATAAAATTAGCGGTTTAAGGGTAAGTACTCGACTGGCAGAGTTGAAATTCCGGGCATGGACTCAGGGGTCCCCCAGTGTCAGGTAGGTACAGTTGGTTCACCCTCAGCGGTTTCAGGACGGCCGGGTGCAGAGAGAATTAGGCCCAATGTTATCCTATGAGGGATAGGGGGGCCTTGGTTGGTGGCTGTCTGGCAAGCCACGCGGCTGTGGGAGCTGGGCTCCTGGTCACTTACTCAGGGCAAGTGGGGAAGTAGGTTAGTGTAGAGAGGGCACTGCCAGGGTGTGAGAAGTTGGCCTGGTATATGATGCTCACTAGTTAAAGTGATCACCTTGTACCATGCCAAGCAACCCTTATGGTGTGGTTGTAAGTCAACCTTTTCGGACTAGCAGCCCTAGTGGTAGCGTAGGCTAAGCAGTCTTTGAGGCTAAACTCGTGAAGCGTGTTAAGCCAGCTGTTTTACCAAATGCAACCCCCTTTTATACCAATGAAAGGACACCACACAGATATATATTCAAAATATATATGTAATTATTTCTCAAAGTAACCCCTAGTCTCTTTATGAGCACAGGAGCACAAATCGTCAAACAAGATTTCAGTAGAATACACAGAAGTTGCACTTTATATGGATAGGCCCTGGTGGCCGCTCGAACCATATACTAAAATAGTGGTATAAGTACCACGAACAGAAAAGGGAAAAGGCCTAGGGCCTCTAGAATCGCTGGGCCTACAAGGAGCTAACTTCAGTTAGTGACCAGGAGGTCCACGGGTGGCGTGTGCAGAGCAAATAGTCACACGCGTGCTCCCATAGGTTTCAATGGGTGCGTAAAAAGTACAAAGTTACTGCAAAAAGGATCTTCCGGATGGACTAGGAACTCAAGATTTGGAACACAGGCACTAGAGATGTAATACTACACTTGGGCACAGGTGTGCCAGCTTTACCTCACCCACAGGAAGCGGGTGCATAGGCCTCGAAGTGCGTCGGGTTTCTTCTATCTGTTCCGTGGAGCCTGAAGACAAAGATGCTGCAGGTGGTCGGTCCGGGAGAGATGCGGTGGATCCAAGAGTGGATCGGAGATGTTGAAGACCTGTAAGCAGAGGGGACAGTGTTCACAGTCACTAGCCAGTGACCAGCGTGGCACCAGGTGGGTACCAGGCGATGTCGGGTGCAAACAGGAAGAAAGGTGTAGCTTGTCTCTGCAGCCACGTGGTCCATGGAGGTCGACGACGTCCAGGAGTCGGTTCACGAGCTGTCCCACGCAGGCTCTCGCTGTCGGCGGTGTCGGCGACTTGATCGAAGCAAACAAGCCTTGGCAAAAGCAATTGTTGTAGGAGATGAAATAAGCTGATGGTTCTGACCAGCAAGGTCAGAAGGACTGCTCCTTTGGAGGGGAGCAAGGGCCAGTCTGGAGCAACCAGACCAGCGGTGTATTTCGTAAAGTTCGTCGCCAAGATGACTACTAGCCAGCGGGCCAGCAACCGGTTAGGTGCGTCGAGTGGCAAAATGCAGAAGGGCCCCGTGGAGATGCTGGAGGGCTCACCTTTGGTGCAGATGCTGCTCGAGGGTTGGGCTTCTCAGATCCCAAAGCACAACTTGGAGGGAGCCTCGGTTGTTGCACTTGTCAGCTTGTCGTGGTCATTTCAAGATGGCTGGCTCCACGTGTCTCGGTGCCTCCACTGGTCTCCTCTTTTCAGGGACTGTGGATCGGGCGGTGAGAGGTCTGGAGGTCCAGGTCTTGTCAGTCTCTGGGCTCGGGCTCCAGCGGGAGGCGGCGGCAAAGCAGACGTTGACTTGCTGGATGGTGCTTGCGTTAGCAAGGTGGTCACTCCCTGACCACAGGGGAGATTTCCTTCAGTCTTCTGTGCAGCAGAATGTCGAAGTTCCCGTCTTCTTAGTTTCAAGTTGATTCCAGGATGTCTGAAGTCTTAGGACACAGCTCCTACCTTTATGCGGATTCTAGGGGCCGGACTACCTGCTAGGTCCCCCCCTATGGGTGGGACCAGGAAGGGGGGTGGTTACACCCCCAATCCTTTGTCCAGCTCGCCCCAGGCCCGGGACTGGTGTGCCCCAGGACCGGTTTGAACTGGCATATGCACCGAGGCTTCTTGTGAGCCACAGGCATGTCTGGTTTCTTTCAAGCCCTACCTGACCAATACACAAAATCCTGTCTGGGGTGGTGCATGCACCTCCCCTGGCAGGAAACCCTTTGTCCACACCTCCCAAGCTGGAAGGACTCCCAGCAGCAGGAGGGCAGACTTGTGTCTGTGGTGGCAGCATCCATTTTGTGGAGCTGAGGCTATGTCTGATTTTACCCGGGTTTCAGGTACTGTACATGTCGTGTCCCTCTAGAAGAGTGGAATGCTAACCCAGTCGCCAGAATTGGCAAGGGGTTAGTATTCCAATTCGTAGGACACCTTACTCGACATGTTTTGATAAAGCCAAACCAAAGATAGCATTTAACCGCGAGGTTCATAATGCACTTAAGAGTATATGGTATGACGATATCTGGAAACAGTAGAAGGAAGTTGTTCCGACCACTGCAGACAGGCTCAGCTCATGCCAGAGCACCATCTCACATGGAACCAAGCACTCTGCCTTCAGGATTGTTAAGGCCTGCCATAGGAGTGACTTATAGGTTACCAGGTGTCCCATTTAAGGTTAGGTATAGGTATACTACACCTAAGTAAGAGGTGGTTACACCAACTTACCCCAGCTGAGTGATCAGTCAGTTGTGTCAGATTGTTAGGCCAAGCCTGGGGTGGCATAATACATGCTTCAGACCCTGGCAGGCCTTGGGTACACCAATGCCCTGGGTACCTAGTGTACACTGGTACAGGGGCTGACAGGGTGATCCACTTCCAATTGGTTATGCACCTAGGGTGCATAGTTTTAATTTAGTAGAGAGAACAGCAGGCTGGGGGTCTGATTGGCAGGCCCACAGCCTCAATATGTCAAAAACCAGTGAAGCAAAAAGCAAAAATTTGGGGTGACCATAGGATAGCAGACCCTACTCTCCTACACAGGGCCACTCGGGCGGCTGGGTGCAGGGTGCTTTTGAGCCTTCGGGCGCTCAATGGAAATCAATGGGAATGTTCCGGTTTGGAAAAAGGCTGCAGGCTCGGGGACGAGGATGTTTCAGGTGCCACCACCACTTCGAGAGGTAAGTTGGGTAGTTGTAGGTTAGGTGGGTACCCCGGGATTGGGCACAGGGGGCCGCAGGGCGCCGGGTGCAGGGGTGCCTTTTGACGTCGGGAATCTTACCCTCTGGTTGATCGCGGTTGGGGTGGCACTTGGTGCTGAGGCTGCAGGCTTCCTCCGGGATGTCGAGGGGGGTCCTTGGGTGCCGGACTCGGGGTCACAGTCGCCGTGGGGTCGTCCTCAGGGTCTTTGTTCACTCCGGCACTGGCCAGGCTTGGCTGGTGCAGAGTGTGTTGGGTCCGCGGTTCCGGGCTGCTGCCAGGGGTTAAAAATAGGTTTCTTGAGTAGAGCCTCTACTCATGGGAGTCCCAGGGGCTTAGAGCCAAAAGGTAGCCAGGTCCTCCGGGGTTGGTGAGGTTGCTGGCCACGAGAGATGCCGCGCTGGTGCAGGTTCAAGAGTCGACAGGCCGGTAGGGCTGGGGCCTAAGCAGTTGGTGTCTTCTTCTCTTTTTAGCAGCTGCAGGGCAGGTCTTTGTTCTTCTTGCTCTTCTTGTAATTTTCTATCTGTAATCTCAGGAAGGAAGGTTCAGGGTGCCCCTAATTACTAGATTTAGGGGCGTTACAGGTAGGTGAAGGCCAGGGACCAATGGGTCCTTGTCCTGGGGTGGGTACACCCCCTATCCTGCCTCTCTCCTGTGGGAGGGGGGCAATAGCCTAATCCTGATAGGGTAGGGCCTCCCATCTTCAAGATGGCGAGAGCCCGGAGATGTGCTTGCCCTCGCCTCCCCCACCTGAGGGGTGGGGTGGGCAGGCTGGCACATCCCCTGTCCTTGTATGGGGTTTCCGGCCAAGCTTTCCGCCAGAGTGGGGGGTTGCAGTGGCCTGGGGAAACTCCAAATGGCGGCCTGCCTTTGAAGCTTCCCTTTGCTCATCCTGGGGGAGGAGATTTCTCACCTCACCCAGGATGTGCATTGTTGCAGGCCCGGGAGAGCAGGGGCTCTCCCACCCAGGGGACCAGCAACGTGTCTGCTGTGTGGCAGCCTGGGCAGCCTCAAAGCAGACGTGGATTGTAAGTTACCTGTAAGGGGGCATCTCTAAGATGCCCTCTGGGGTGCTTAGTACATTAAATCCTACACTGGCATCAGTGTGGGTTCAATGTGCTGAGAAGTTTGATACCAAACTTCCCAGGCTTCAGTGTTGCCAATATGGTGCTGTGGAGCTCGTGTTTGACAAGCTCTCAGCACCATGTACTCTTAAATGACAGCACTGCACTTACAGTGCCCAGGAATGGACCTGGGTACTGTAGGGGCACAGGGCTCCTGCTCCTGTGCCCACACCATAGGCATAATGCACCCAGCTAGAGGGGTGGCTGACATATGCCTTGGCAGTGTAGGTGATGGGCATGGTACACAGTGATGTGTGCCATGTCGACTCTTTGTTTTGTCCTGCACCCAGACACTCAGCCTGCAAGGGCAGTGTGTGTGTGTAAGGGTACAGGGCCTCTGAGGGTGGCACAATGAGTGCTGCAGCCCTTAGAGGCCTTCCCTGGCCACAAGGCCCTGGGTACCTAGGTTACCATTTACTACGGGCTGACATGTGGCTAGGGTTTGCCAATTTGGAGTTTGTGTGGTTTAAGGAAGGAACATAGGCCCTGGGCACCTGATTGGCAGGAACCGAGGGTACACTCAATCGAAGTACATTCAGCAATTTAGCAGAAAGTGGGGGCATACCATGCAAGAAAGATGGCACTTTCTCACACAACCCCCCCCAAACGAAAGGTGATGAGACTAACCTTGTCCTATGGAGTCTTCATTGTCTAAGTGGAAGAACCTGGAAAGTCCATCTGCATTGGCATGGGCAGTCCCTGGTCTGTGTTCCACTTCAAAGTCCATTCCCTGTAGGGAGATGGACCACCTCAGTAGTTTTGGATTTTCCCCTTTCATCTGCATTAGCCATCTGAGAGGTCTGTGGTCAGTTTGAACTAGGAAGTGAGTGCCAAACAAGTATGGCCTCAGCTTCTTCAGGGACCAAACCACAGCAAAGGCCTCCCTCTCAATGGCACTCCAACGCTGCTCTCTAGGGAGTAGTCTTCTGCTTATAAAAGCAACAGGTTGGTCTTGGCCTTCATCATTGGTCTGGGATAGGACCGCTCCTATCCCTAGCTCAGAGGCATCAGTCTGCACTATGAACTGCTTGGCATAATCTGGAGCTTTTAGAATTGGTGCTGAGCACATTGCTTCTTTTAGGGTGTCAAAAGCCTTTTGACAACTAACTGTCCAGTTAACTTTCTTGGGCATTTTCCTGGAGGTGAGTTCTGTGAGGGGGGTCACAATGGACCCATACCCCTTCACAAACCTCCTGTAGTACCCAGTCAAGCCAAGGAATACCCTGACTTGGGTCTGGGTTGTTGGAGCTATCCAGTCCATGATGGCCTGGATATTGGGTTGTAAGGGCTGTACCTGGCCTCCACCTACAAGGTGGCCCAGGTACACCACAGTGCCCTGCCCTATCTGGCATTTGGATGCCTTGATAGTGAGACCTGCACTCTGCAGAGCCTCTAAAACCTTCCCAAGGTGGATCAGGTGATCCTGCCAGGTGGAGCTAAAGACAGCAATATCATCAAGATAAGCTGCACTAAAGGACTCCAACCCAGCCAGGACATGGTTCACCAACCTCTGGAAGGTGGCAGGGGCATTCTTTAACCCAAAGGGCATCACAGTAAACTGATAATGCCCATCAGGGGTGGAGAATGCTGTCTTTTCTTTTGCTCCTGGGGCCATGCCAATCTGCCAGTACCCTGCAGTTAAGTCAAAGGTACTGAGAAATTTGGCAGCCCCCAATTTGTCTATCAGTTCATCTGCTCTTGGGATAGGGTGAGCATCTGTCTTGGTGACAGAGTTGAGCCCTCTATAGTCCACACAGAACCTCATCTCTCTCTTTTCACCCTGTTGATGAGGTTTGGGGACCAGAACCACTGGGCTAGCCCAGGGGCTCTCTGAAGGCTCAATGACCCCTAACTCCAGCATCTTGCTGACCTCAGCTTTGATGCTTTCCTTGACTTGATCTGACTGTCGATAGATTTTGTTCTTGACAGGTGCACTGTCACCAGTGTCCACATCATGGGTACACCAGCTTGTCAGACCAGGGGTCAGGGAAAAGAGGCTAGCATATTGTTGCAAGACTTGCTTGCAGTCAGTCTGCTGTTGGGCAGAGAGGGTGTCTGAAAAAAATCACACCATCTACTGACCCATCTTTTGGGCTGTAGGATAAGAGGTCAGGGAGTGGCTCACTCTCTGCTTCCTGTTCTTCATCAGTCCCCATCAGCATGGTGATGTCAGCCCTGTCATTGTAGAGTTTAAGGCAGTTCACATGGATGACCCTTTTGGGTGTCCTGCTAGTGCCCAGGTCAACTAGATAGGTGACCTCACTCTTTCTCTCTAGGATAGGGTAAGGGCCACTCCATTTGTCTTGGAGAGCCCTTGGTGCCACTGGCTCCAAAACCCACACCTGTTGCCCTGGTTGAAATTCAACCAGTGCAGCTTTTTGGTCATACCAGTGCTTCTGGAGCTCCTGGCTGGCCTCAAGGTTCTTGGATGCCTTTTCCATATACTCAGCCATTCTGGACCTTAGGCCAAGCACATAGTCCATTATGTCCTGTTTGGGTTCTTGAAGAGGCCTCTCCCAGCCCTCCTTTACAAGACACAGTGGTCCCCTTACAGGATGACCAAACAGAAGTTCAAAGGGTGAGAAACCTACTCCCTTCTGTGGCACTTCCCTGTAAGCGAAAAGCAAGCATGGTAACAGGACATCCCACCTCCTTTTGAGTTTCTCAGGGAGTCCCATGATCATACCTTTCAATGTCTTGTTGAACCTCTCAACAAGGCCATTGGTTTGTGGGTGGTAGGGTGTAGTAAACTTTTACTGCACTCCACACTCTTTCCACATGTGTGTTAGGTAAGCAGACATGAAGTTGGAACCTCTGTCTGAAACCACCTCCTTAGGAAAACCCACCCTGGTGAAGACACCCAGGAGGGCCTTGGCTACTGCAGGAGCTGTAGTAGTCCTAAGTGGAATTGCTTCAGGATACCTAGTAGCATGATTCACTACTACTAGAATGAATTTGTTCCCTGAGGCTGTGGGAGGTTCAAGTGGACCCACAATGTCCACACCTACCCTTTCAAAGGGGACCCCCACCACTGGTAGTGGAATGAGGGGGGCCTTTGGGTGGCCACCTGTCTTGCCACTGGCCTGACAGGTAACACAGGAGCAGACAAACTCCTTCACCTTTTGGTGCATCTGGGGCCAGTAAAAGTGACTCACAACCTTTCCCAAGTTTTGGATTGCCCCAGATGTCCAGCTAGGGGGATGTCATGAGCCAAAGTTAGGAGGAACTCCCTGTACTTCTGTGGCACTACCACCCTCCTGGTGGCTCCAGGAGTGGGGTCTCTTGCCTCAGCATACAGTAATCCCTCTTCCCAATAAGCTCTGTGGGTACCACTGACATCTCCCCTGGCTTCTGAAGCAGCTTGTTGTCTCAGGCTTTCAAGAGTGGGACAGTCTCGCTGACCCTGGCACAGCTCTTCCCTAGAGGGTCCCCCTGGGCCCAAGAGTTC
The DNA here is from genome assembly GCF_964204655.1 of Triturus cristatus. Taxonomy (NCBI): domain Eukaryota; kingdom Metazoa; phylum Chordata; class Amphibia; order Caudata; family Salamandridae; genus Triturus; species Triturus cristatus. The sequence continues at coordinate 798,508,644 of NC_140595.1, forward strand.
AACCTGGTAAGGGTCAAGCTCCATGGACTCAGTTCCCTCAGGGGTATCTACATCCTCTCCAGGGGGAGAGGGGTTCTGAGTGTTTGGCTGTACAGAAGCTGGTCCCCCAGTCTTCTTGCCCTTCCTCTTGGTTGGTTGGGCCATTATTCCAGGCTCCAAACCTACTTTTTCACCCTTCCTCTTGCTCTGTGCTCTGGTTTGCACACACACCAATTCAGGGATGCCCAGCATGGCTCTTTAACTCAACCTCAGCCCAGGCTGAGGTTTCCAGATCATTTCCGAGCAGACATGCAGCTGGCAACTTTGGAGAGACCACTACCTGTTTCAGGCCAGTAAACCCCCCCCCCCACCCCCCCAGCCTAATGTTACCATGGCCATGGGATGACTAGTGGTGACACTGTCAGCGTTGGTGACTGGGTAAGACTTCCCAATCAAGTATTGCTCAGGGGAAACCAGTGTGTCTTTCACCATAGTGACACTGGCACCTGTATCCCTCAGAGCTTCTACCCTAGTTCCATTAACCCCTTCGACGCGCTTGACGGAACGGTTCCGTCATGCACGTCGGTTGGGCTGTGCTTATGACGGAACCGTTCAGTCATGGCCCCGCCCGCGCACGGAATCTTCAGCGTGGCGCGGAAATCCGGGCCGCGCTGAAGGGGTTAAGTTGGGGGGCCACACAGCCACAGAGGCAAACTCCACTTCTCCCAAGGAGACTAAACTTGCTTCAGTGTGTTCCCAGATTTGCTCAGGGTACACCTCTGATCCCATTTGTATACTTGCTGCCCCAGGAGTGGCTGTACTGGGTGCCTTAGGGGCTTTGTTTTGGGGGCAAGTTACAGTAAGGTGTCCCTGCTTCTTACAGGTATTACACCAGGCCTTTAAGGGATCAAAGTTCTTCCCCCTATATGGTTGGGGCACATAGGGAGTAGTTTGGCTCCCACCCACATGAACAGGTTTTTGGGGCCCTTTGGAAGACTCAGACTTTTTATCTTGGGGATTCTCACCACCTTTCCCCTGGGGAGGTTTTGTGACCACCTTCTTTTGGTCACCCCCAGTGGTGGTCTTGGTCACCCTAGTCTTGACCCAGTGGTCCGCCTTCTTTCCCAATTCTTGGGGAGAAATTAGACCTAGGTCTACCAAATGCTGATGCAACTTTTCATTTGTGCAGTTACTCAAAATATGTTCCTTCATGAATAAATTGTACAATCCAGTAAAATCCTGCACACCATGTCCAGCTAACCAACCATCCAGTGTCTTCACTGAGAAATCTACAAAATCAATCCAGGACTGGGTCTGGGTTTTGTGAGCCCTCCCTGAATCTAATTCTATACTCAGTGGTGAATCCAAATCCTTCAATCAGAGCTTTCTTCATGAGGTCATAGGATCCTGCTTCTGGCCCAGAGAGAGTCAGAAGCCTGTCCCTGCAGTTACCAGAGAACAGTTCCCACAGGAGTGCCCCCCAGAGAGGTTTCTTTACTTTCCTGATATCACAAGCCCTCTCAAAGGCTGTGAACCATTTGGTGATATCATCACCTTCCTCAAATTTAGGGACAATCCCTTTGGGGATTTTAGGGTCAGAAGTTTCCTCCCTATCCTTGTTTTTATTATTGCTGCCACCATTGATGGGTGCTAAACCCATCTCTCTCCTTTCCTTTTCTAGGGCCAGGAGTCTGGACTCTAGATCTATTCTTCTGGCCAGCCTCACAAGGCTGTCCTCTTCACTGGGGGGTCCCCCAGTGTTGTCTCTGGGACCAGAGCCACCTGTGTGGTCTCTAGGTGCCCAGATGCTATATCTTGAGTTGGAGGGTATGGGTGCCATCTCCTCCCTAGGGAATAGTATGGGGAGGTTGCTGTCCACCTCCCCTGTTTCCCTTTCCTCATCTGACTGGCCATCACCATGTTCAGATGGGTGGTCTTTAGCATACTCAGCCAGGAGCTCCTGGAGCCCTTGTTTGGTTGGATGCTGACCCATTTGTAAATTTTTGAGTTTACATAAGGACCTCAATTCCTTGAAAGACAAGTGTAAGTAAGGTGTGAGGTCGAGCTCCTCCACCAGGTCCATGTTATTATTATCACTAATAGCTGGGTTTGTTTGAGACATTCTAACCTGACAGTTCTAACCCATTACCCTGACTATAGTGACTCTTATTTTTCTAAAATTCTAATGGGACTTAAGCAAGGCCCTAGCAAGACTTTTAGTAATTTTGGAAAGACCAATCAGAATTCTAAAGGCAATTTTTAAGAGTTCTGTCGTGTGATCAGATGGTAACCAAGTAGTCCAACAAATGCAAGTTTGTATCCCACCGCTGATCCACCAATGTGAGAAAGTGGCTTTGTATATACTGTTCCCTAATAGGTACAGGGTGTACAGAGTCCACAGTCCCCCAGAGGCTGATAAAGGTCAAAGTTAGGTATGACCTTACTCTCAAAAGTGGTAGCTTGGTCGAGCAGTAAGGCAGTACCAGAGGACAGTGTAAAGCATTTATTGTACACACACAGTCAGCAAATGGTCTCACACACTCAATAACTGAACTCTAGGCCAATGATTTATATATATATATAAAATATATGCTTGTTTTATTTTTAGAACCACAAAGGGGGTAAAAATATACTTTCTCAGAATGAGAGGTTGAATATAAATACTTTTGTCTTAAGCAATAAATTTGTGTAAACAGTCACAGTTGGTTGCAATAAACAATCCTATTTCCTAAACATAACAATGCATTGAGCTCAATGGTAAATTCAGGTTATTTGTAATAAATTGCTTTTCAGATTACTTTTGGAATTCCAGGTCTGGCTCCTAGAACCAGCCTTGGGTCAGTATTCAGAATCAAGTGATGAAAGTCGACTTAATAACTAATTATTTTTAAATAATATTTAGCTATTTCAAAAGTTAGCACTTAGAAAATATTTCAAAGAAAACATTCAATGGATCTCTATGGCAAGAAATTCAAATTGCAGGTAGAGTACTTTATCGTTACTTTAGTAATCCAGGACTGGGTACCTAGACCCAGGACTGGGGTCCTTATCAAAAACAGGTAAGTAATTTCGTTTGCAGAAATGGTACGATTTTAAAAGAATATTTCAAATTTGCAAAAATAGACACTTAGAAGAAATTTCACAGAAAAGCAGACAATGGTTTCCTATGGGAGAAAAATGAGTTAGAGGTAAGTATAGTTGTGAACACTTTTCAGGGTCAGGGCTGGGCACCAAGATCCAGCACTGGGAGCTCACCTAGGAGCAGGTGAGTAAATTCGTTTTTGTCACTTGGCTGATTTTTGGTGAATTTTTGCAGTTTTGAAAAGTTCACACTTAGAAGATTTTTGAAGAAAAAGCCAGTCAATGTTACCCTATGAGGAAAATGAAATTAGCGGTTTAAGGGTAAGTACTCGACTGGCAGAGTTGAAATTCCGGGCATGGACTCAGGGGTCCCCCAGTGTCAGGTAGGTACAGTTGGTTCACCCTCAGCGGTTTCAGGACGGCCGGGTGCAGAGAGAATTAGGCCCAATGTTATCCTATGAGGGATAGGGGGGCCTTGGTTGGTGGCTGCTGTCTGGCAAGCCACGCGGCTGTGGGAGCTGGGCTCCTGGTCACTTACTCAGGGCAAGTGGGGAAGTAGGTTAGTGTAGAGAGGGCACTGCCAGGGCCACTCGGGCGGCTGGGTGCAGGGTGCTTTTGAGCCTTCGGGCGCTCAATGGAAATCAATGGGAATGTTCCGGTTTGGAAAAAGGCTGCAGGCTCGGGGACGAGGATGTTTCAGGTGCCACCACCACTTCGAGAGGTAAGATGGGTAGTTGTAGGTTAGGTGGGTACCCCGGGATTGGGCACAGGGGGCCGCAGGGCGCCGGGTGCAGGGGTGCCTTTTGACGTCGGGAATCTTACCCTCTGGTTGATCGCGGTTGGGTTGGCACTTGGTTCTGAGGCTGCAGGCTTCCTCCGGGATGTCGAGGGGGGTCCTTGGGTGCCGGACCCGGGGTCACAGTCGCCGTGGGGTCGTCCTCAGGGTCTTTGTTCACTCCGGCACTGGCCAAGCTTGGCTGGTGCAGAGTGTGTTGGGTCCGTGGTTCCGGGCTGCTGCCAGGGGTTAAAAATAGGTTTCTTGAGTAGAGCCTCTACTCATGGGAGTCCCAGGGGCTTAGAGCCAAAAGGTAGCCAGGTCCTCCGGGGTTGGTGAGGTTGCTGGCCACGAGAGATGCCGCGCTGGTGCAGGTTCAAGAGTCGACAGGCCGGTAGGGCTGGGGCCTAAGCAGTTGGTGTCTTCTTCTCTTTTTAGCAGCTGCAGGGCAGGTCTTTGTTCTTCTTGCTCTTCTTGTAATTTTCTATCTGGAATCTCAGGAAGGAAGGTTCAGGGTGCCCCTAATTACTAGATTTAGGGGCGTTACAGGTAGGTGAAGGCCAGGGACCAATGGGTCCTTGTCCTGGGGTGGGTACACCCCCTATCCTGCCTCTCTCCTGTGGGAGGGGGGCAGTAGCCTAATCCTGATAGGGTAGGGCCTCCCATCTTCAAGATGGCGAGAGCCCGGAGATGTGCTTCACCTCGCCTCCCCCACCTGAGGGGTGGGGTGGGCAGGCTGGCACATCCCCTGTCCTTGTATGGGGTTTCCGGCCAAGCTTTCCGCCAGAGTGGGGGGTTGCAGTGGCCTGGGGAAACTCCAAATGGCGGCCTGCCTTTGAAGCTTCCCTTTGCTCATCCTGGGGGAGGAGATTTCTCACCTCACCCAGGATGTGCATTGTTGCAGGCCCGGGAGAGCAGGGGCTCTCCCACCCAGGGGTCCAGCAACGTGTCTGCTGTGTGGCAGCCTGGGCAGCCTCAGAGCAGACGTGGATTGTAAGTTAGCTGTAAGGGGGCATCTCTAAGATGCCCTCTGGGGTGCTTAGTACATTAAATCCTACACTGGCATCAGTGTGGGTTCAATGTGCTGAGAAGTTTGATACCAAACTTCCCAGGCTTCAGTGTTGCCAATATGGTGCTGTGGAGCTCGTGTTTGACAAGCTCTCAGCACCATGTACTCTTAAATGACAGCACTGCACTTACAGTGCCCAGGAATGGACCCGGGTACTGTAGGGGCACAGGGCTCCTGCTCCCACACCATAGGCGTAATGCACCCAGCTAGAGGGGTGGCTGACATATGCCTTGGCAGTGTAGGTGATGGGCATGGTACACAGTGATGTGTGCCATGTCGACTCTTTGTTTTGTCCTGCACCCAGACACTCAGCCTGCAAGGGCAGTGCGTGTGTAAGGGTACAGGGCCTCTGAGGGTGGCACAATGAGTGCTGCAGCCCTTAGAGGCCTTCCCTGGCCACAAGGCCCTGGGTACCTAGGGTACCATTTACTAGGGGCTGACATGTGGCTAGGGTTTGCCAATTTGGAGTTGGTGTGGTTTAAGGAAGGAACATAGGCCCTGGGCACCTGATTGGCAGGAACCCAGGGTACACTCAAAGTACATTCAGCAATTTAGCAGAAAGTGGGGGCATACCATGCAAGAAAGATGGCACTTTCTCACACAGTGTCCCCAAACTGGCAAGTCTAAGCAAGTGACTAAAAAGTCAAAATGAACTATTTCACTGAAAATGGAGTAACTTAGTCAACCAGTTTTAGTTTGAGGGGTTTTGGCAGGTACATGTAACAACAAAGTCGTAGGTATCAATATCCTATACCCTACAGTGATGGGAACCTCTTTATACTACAATGACAACAAATGGAGTTAACTTGAAGTTTAATACACTTACATTTTGTTAATCTTAGTCCTAATTTCAATAAGACTAAACATTTTCCTGTGAGCAAGCCCAGGTACTGTATGCAGTTAAGAAAAATGTGTGGGCAAGCTCCAAATGCAGAAAAAAATATAATACTTATAATATGAAATGGACAGCCTATCTTCATAACACGAAATGTAAACAACATAGCTAAACTTCAAGTAATCCAAGTTTCTTTTTTTTTATTTTTCTTTTTAATTAATGAAGTATACATTTTCGTCATAGTGAGATGTAACTGAGATTCTGGTTACATGTGCCTGTTTCAATTGAGAGTGGCATTTTCTGGATATTCTTAAGTATTCTGAAGAGCACAATTTGTTTCATACACATCACAAAATGGAGCATGCCAAGTGGATAATACTCAGAAATTGTAACTATTACCTCTACTTGGGAACTTAAGGGTAGAACCATTTCTACCATAGCCTGTTACAAGACGCAAACATGATGAAAATCATATTCCATCAAACCATCAACTGATGCTTTTCGAAGACAATTCTTGAGATAATCCTTAAAGTAACAAAACAGATTAAGCTGTAGGTCAACTATCTCCTGACGCTCTACTAACCCTGCATGGAAAGGCAACATTCAAGAAGAAACTACAATTAGTTAATAAATTCAGACCTTCCAGACAAAATCTTACATGCAGTTTCGTAATCTGCATCTATAAAGAAAAAAAAAACATGCAATGCTGGCTGGTATTGTACAATTTCCGGCACAGAACATACTGCTGGTGTTCTTTCTTGACTGAGTGAACTAGAAAAGCAGCACATATTGTTATATTTAGTGGTGTTAAAGACTTCAGCTCACAAGATACTGAAAAAGGGTGAGGATGAGCTTCTCACATTGACATCACGACCAGAAAAGTGGAAACCATTCTCTTAACCTCCTTTCAGCTAAGTGACCCTCGGCTGTGACGTCTCTACTTGCGGGGTACTCTGAGCAAGACGATCGACTAACAGATGAGAGGAATGTCAGAAAGAATAATCAGCCTTTGAGAGGCAAGGAAAAAATTGAAAAAAAACAAATTATGAAAAGAGGGCTATCACGAAGCAAAAAAATAATCACCATGTGTGTAACCAATGTGTCCAGCATCTTAAGCATGTTTGAAAATGGACGGATGAAGGACTGCAGACCACACAGGAGAAGGAGTAAAGGTTGGGTGAGGGTGAACAAGGTAAGAAATAGGTGAGGGTGATATTTAATAGAACCATCTAGACTAGCATCTGCTTGCATTCGGAAAGAGGAGTGAGACGCAAGCTTGAGATCCAGGGAACTATCAAAACATTTTAAAATAAGCACAACCCCCATCGTAGCACATTATTAAACTTTTGGTCCCTCAAGCTCACATCCACTCCTCCACGAACTGCCCTCAAGAGCGTCCACTTGGAACGCAGAAGACCTTCATGGTAAGGGCAAGCTAAAAGTCGTGGATAACTATATTTAGCATAAGATCTGAATGGGACAAATACGACTTTGCTACAATCGCGGGATTGAAATCGAAACACTGACTGTCATGTCATTAATTTATGTCAAAAGCAGTTTTAAATCAAAAGGTGACAAAATACATTTGAAGAGCTAAAATTCAAGTACTACATCACCCAACGTTACATTTTGAATAGATGCTAATCTCTCCATGATGTGGTAAAGCAGATGTCTCCCTACAATTACCAGATATAAACACAGATCAATGCAATGAAAACAAGAGTGCATGCAGCAGAACATATCAGATAAGACGGCATGAGCTGGATAAAGGCAGACGAGCATTCACCTAACCTTGAGAGAGCGTGTGACATGGTGAATTCGTATTGCTGAGCTACACAGCAATTGCCACAATTTGGGAGGGGGCAGTAGGCCTTTTTGTCCGCATAAAATAACTCACCAGGAAAGAGCTCTTATGATTGGCAGATTGAGAGTAGGAAAGGATTTATCCGCTGCCACCAGAATAACATATCGCCAGAGGAAGATTTGGGAGATGTTTCCTGTCTTCATTGGTAGCCGGGAGGGGTGAGCAGGGCAGATTAATGCGATAAAACACTCCCTGCCTTTCTGCTCGCTGACCGTCAAATACAATTTTCAGAGAATATTGAATAGCAATGTTGCAAGCCAAAGGCAAGCAGCAAAGGCAGAGCTTGAGCACCAAAAATAGAGAACACCTCCCTGTACCAGGAGACACATCTGCATGCAAACGCTTTGAGAAAGTGCAATATTTCTGCATGGTTGCCCCACTTTTTGCTGAATTGCTGATGTACTTTCACTGGGTGTGCCCTGGGCTCGTGCTAATCAGGTACCCAGGGCCTAAGTTCTTTCCCTTAAACAGCATTGAAGCCTAAACCCAATTGGCATCTCTGCCCACAGGTCAGCCCCTGGTATATGGTACCAGAAGGCCTCTAAGGGCTGCAGCACTTATTGTGCCACCATTAGAGATTCTGTACCATCACATACACACACTGCCTTTGCAGGCTGCGTTTTGGTGCAGAACAAAGGGAAGAGACGACATGGCACATCTGTGTGCCATGCCTACAACCCACTGCCCTGGTATAGATAAGGCACCCTCTAGCTGGGTGCACTATACCAATGGTGAGGGTACAGGTGCAAGAGCCCTGTACCCCTATAGTACCCTGGTCCATTCCTAGGCCCTGTAAGTGCAGATCTGCAATTAAGAGTATATGGTGCTGGGAGTTAGTCATTACGAACTCCACAGCACCATAATGGCTACACTGAAAACTTAGAAGTTTGGTATCAACTTTTCAACATATTATACCCACACTGATGCCAGTGTGGGAGTTCATGAAACATGCACACAGAGGGCATCTTAGAGATGCCTCCTGAAAACGAACTTGCCACTAGTGTCCATGCTGAATGGCTGCTTTCAGCTGCCACCACCGGACATGTTTCTGGACCCCTGGGTCGAGAGCCTTCTGCTCTCTGGGGCCTGAAACAATGCACATCCTGGGACGAGGTGTCAAGCCTCCTCCCCAGGATGGGCAGGGTTCACAAAAGGGAAGCTTCAACGGCTTTCCGTCTTTGTGAGCTTCCCCAGGCCACTTGCTGCTTTCAGGAACTGGTTCCCACTGGTTCTGACCCCCACCTTAAGCAGGAGAACCGGCGGTAAAAACTGGTGAGGATAAGAGGTGTGCCAACCTCTGCCAACTCCACCGCTCAGGTGGGGATGCCAAGGTGAAGCACAACTCTCAGTTGTGCTTCCACAACTCTCCAGGGGGGGGTGGGGGGTGGGCAGGCCCATGCCCCCCTCCAACTGGAGGGAGTCATAAAACTGGGTTTAACCACCCCAGGGAAGGGACCCATTGGTCCCCTACCTTTTACCTATCTGTAACAGCCCTAAATCTATTATTTAGGGGAATCCCTGAACCTTGCTTCCTCAGACAAAAAGAAACTACAAAAAGGACTGAATAGCTGTGCCAAAGCTAAGACGAAGACGCCCACTGGCTTGGCCCCAGCCCTACCGGCCTGTCTCCACCTCAAACCTGACCTGCCTCAAGCTGACGCCTGCAGCCTAAATCCAGAAGGTCCCCCCCAAGGGGGACCAGGAGCTGGTAAGAGCCAACCCCAAAAGGCACCCCTGAACAAGACGCCCCACGGCATTGGGTGGCCAAACCGGCAGTGCCTAACCAACCCCTAACTTCCCAACTTACCTCGCGAAGTGGTGGTCGCACATGGAAGACCTTCAACCCCAAGCCGGTAATGCCTTTGCAAACTGGAGGTTCACAATTGCCAAGAGAGCACGCAACGTCGATACAGCACCCTGCCCGGCCTCCCTAGTACTGCTGAGGGTGCACCTCTGGAGCTACTTTGTTTCTCCATTTGCCCTGAGCTAAAGTCCAGGAGCTTTGCTCCAACAACCAAGTGGCCTGCTGGTCAGCAGCCACCAACCGGAGGCCCCCTAGCACCCATTGGATAACACTGGGCCTCAGCACTCTGCACCCGGCTGCCCTAGTGCCGCTGAGGGTGTCACTAGAGTGCATCCCTGACTCTGGGGAACCACGAGTCTACCCCCAGAACCTCAACTCCCACTACTAAATACTTACCTCAAAACCAATAACACTATTTTCTTCCATAGGATAACGTTGACTGTTTTTCCTGGAAAAATGTCGAAGTGTGGAGTTTGAAAACCTAAAGAAATTCTTTAAATTGCACTTCTCTGAAACCATACTGCAAGTGAAAACAAAGTCCATATACAATTACAATTCAAACGGTTTACAAACTGCATTACTACTGTAAAGTATGTTGAATAGGCTACTTACCAGTAGGCATCTGTTCTCGGCATGTAGGGCTGCTGACATTCATATCTGTGCATAGATCGCCGCCTAGTGTTGGGTCCGGATGATTGCACATTGTTGTCCTGGAAGAGTCTTCGAAGTATCACGAGATAGGTGGCTCCTCCCCTGGACTACAGTGCGCATGGGCATCCTCTCCATCCTTAGATTGTTTTTCGCCATTGTGGCAGTGATGGAGTAGATACCGTAAGTGATGACCATGCTATACAGTAATTGAGTGCTGCAGCCGCTACAGGCGCCGGGGAGGAGGGTGGGCGATATGAATGTCAGCAGCCCTACATGCCAAGAACAGATGCATACTGGTAAGTAGCATATTCAGTTCGAGGCATGTGGGCTGCTGAATTCATATCTGTGCATAGATTATATAGCAGTCCCTCCATTAGCGGCGGCTGCCCATGCCAGCTGCAGCAGTCTGAAAAAGGGTCTTGAGAACAGCCTGTCCTACAGCTGCCTGCTGTTTGGAATGTAAATCTACACAGTAGTGTTTTGTAAATGTATGTATAGTGGACCATGTGGCTGCTCTACATATTTCCTCTAAAGGAATATTCCCTAGGAAAGCCATGGACGCCCCTAACTTTCGTGTTGAGTGGGCTCTGGGAGGAATCGTTAATGTGCGTTTAGCTTTTTCATAGCAAATTTGAATACATTTAACGATCCATCTGGCTATCCCTGCTTTGGAAATGGCGTTGCCCTTGTGTTGTGGAGAAAAGGCAACGAACAGTTTTGTTTTCCTAAAATCCTTTGTTCTGTCTATATAGTACATGAGGGCCCTCTTTACATCTAGTGTATGGAGCATTCTCTCCGCGACATTTTCTGGATTTGGAAAGAAAACAGGCAGTTCAATAGTTTGATTCATGTGGAACTGCGATATCACTTTAGGCATGAAAGTGGGGTTAGTACGTAGTACAACTCTGTTTGCGTGAACCTGTATGAATGGCTCTTGAATGGTTAGTGCCTGGAGTTCACTAACTCTTCTCAACGAAGTGATTGCCACTAAGAAGGCTACTTTCCAGGTGAGGAATTGAATCTCACATGAATGTAGAGGTTCAAAAGGTGGACCCATTAATCTTGTGAGGACCACATTCAGGTTCCACACCGGTGCCGGTGGGTGAGTTGGAGGAATCACTCTTTTGAGTCCCTCTAAGAAGGCTTTGATGGCAGGCACTTTGAATAAAGAGAGGTGCTGCCTGTTCTGAAGATAGGCCGCTATTGCGGTTAGATGTATACGGATGGTAGATTTATACGGATGGTAGATGTATACTAGCGGTAATAATGGCGCTGGGGGAAAAGCGTACGCAAATCTGCCTGACCAGTTCATCCATATCGCATTGCCCTGCGACTGTGGATGCGGAAACCTGGCGGCAAAGCTTTGGCATTTTGGGTTTTTCCTTGTGGCGAATAGGTCTATCTCTCGATGACCCCACTGCTGGAAGTATGGTTGGAGTACTGATGGATGTAGCTCCCACTCGTGCATTTGGTGGCTGTGTCTGCTGAGCAGATCCGCCATCTGGTTGTCCTTGCCCGGGAGGTGTTCCGCCATGAGGAATATGTTCCTCTGAATGGCCCACTTCCACATGCTCTGAGCCAGATGAGACAACTGTGGAGAGTGTGTTCCTCCCTGCTTCTGTATGTAGTACATGGCAGTCATGTTGTCCATCCAGATCAACACGACTTTGTTGCACAGGTGTACTTTGAATGCTTTCATTGCCAGGAAGATTGCCATCAGTTCCAGAAGGTTGATGTGCATCTTCTTTTGTTGTGTAGTCCATAGTCCCTACACTGTGTAATTGAGTACATGAGCTCCCCTATCCCTGGAGAGACGCGTCCGCTGTCAGTATTATTTGTGGAACAGGCTCTTGGAACGGTCGGCCCTTGCAAAGGTTTTGTGGATTCCACCAATGCAGAGAGTTGTATGCCCGACCGCTCACCAACACTAGGTCTTTCAACTGTCCTTGAGCCTGATTCCACTGACGTGCTAGGCACTCCTGAAGCGGGCGCATATGTAGTCTCGCGTGTGGGACTATGAAGATGCAGGAGGCCATCATGCCTATTAACTGCATGAACACTCGCGCTGGAAGGGAGTGTTGAGGTTTGAATTTTGAGATCAGCAGTTGTATGCTGTTGATTCTCACTAAAGTTGGCTGAGCTGTGGCAGCCAGAGTGTTGATTGTCGCGCCTAAGTACTGTTGTACGTGCGCAGTTTGGAGACTTTATTTTGGGTAATTTAGTGAGAATCCCAGACCGTGAAGAAGGTGAATGGTGTGGGACATGTGGGTGGCACATTGTTGTGCTGACTTGGCCTGAACTAGCCAGTCGTCCAAATAAGGGAAGACGTGAATATTTTGCCTTCGCAGATGCGCGGCCACTGTCGCTAGGCACTTGGTAAAGACCCTGGGTGCTGTTGTTACTCCGAAGGGGAGAACTTTGAACTGATAGTGATAACCTTGAATGGTGAATCGGAGGTATTTTCTGTGTGAAGGGTGTATTGGTATGTGGAAGTATGCATCCTTCAGGTCTAGCGTAGCTAGGAAATCTCCCTGACTGAGTAGTGGGAGAACATGTTGGAGGGTGAGCACATGGAAATGCTCCAATAGTATATATAGGTTTAGGGGTCGCAGGTCTAGGATAGGTCTGAGCGAGCCGTCCTTTTTTGGGATCAAGAAGTACAGAGAGTACACCCCTGTGCCCTGCTGGGCGATGGGCACTACTTCTATGGCTCCTTTTGCGAGCATAGCAAGCACTTCTTGCTGGAGTAAATCTAAGTGTTCGGCTGACATAGGACGGTGCTTTGGTGGTTTGTTGGGTGGAGTGGAGGTTAGTTCTAGACAGTACCCATGTTGAATGATGTCCCTGACCCACCTGTCCGTGGTGATGTTCTTCCATGCAGGCAGGAACAGCTGGAGTCGTCCCCCGACAGGTGTTAAGTGGTCGGGGGTAGGGAGAGGGCGTCACTGTTTGTTTTTTGGGGAGGACCTGGTGTTGCCATATCCACGTCCCCTGCCCTTGGTGCTGGATCCACGATATCCACCCCTGTTGTTTTTGTCGTAGGTGGTTTGTGTGCCACCTTTAGCATACTGTTGTTGTGACCCCTGACCCCTTGACGTTCCCCTATTTCCAGTGCGACGAAAGGAGCCACTACGAAATTGTTGGGTTTGTAGCGCCCGCATAGATTTGGCAGTATCTGTGTCCTTTTTTATTTTCTCTAGGGTAGTGTCAACGTCTGGGCCAAATAAAAATTCCGGGTTAACCGGTAAGTTGAGGATATTGTTTTGGATCTCGGGTTTGAAGCCTGAGATGCATAACCAGGCATGGCGTCGCAGCATGACACTTGTGTTTATTGCCCTGGCCGCTGTGTCAGCTGCGTCTAGGGCGCATTTTATGGACGCATTAGTGAGGAGTTGTCCTTCTCTAATGAGGAGTTCGGCTGACTCTTTATACTCCTCCGGTAGGGGTTGGAGCAGTGACTCTAGCGTGTCATAATGTGACCTGTCATAACGTGCCAGGAGTGCCTGTGTATTGGCAATGCGCAGGATATTGGCTGCTTGCGCTGCAACACGTTTGCCCGATGTTTCAAGGACCTTTGACTCTTTTTCTGGGGGAGGAGCATCACCAGTTGTCTGTGAGTGGGCTCTTTTACGAGCGTTGGCAACCACCATAGAGTCTAATGGCAACTGACCCCTAATGTATTTAGGGTCACCAGGTGCAGGCTTATATTTCTTTTCAATCCTGGGGTTTAACACCCGGGCTCTTGTGGTGTCCTTGAAAAGGTCTTTGGCAGGCTTCAGAATCCCTTTAAGCATGGGCAGAGTCTTGACAGTCCTTTCTGAAGATGCGAAAGTGTCAAGCAGGAAGTCCTCCTCAATGGCGTCGGAATGTAGCTCCACCCCATGATGAGCAGCAGCCTGTTCGATAAGGGCATTAAATGCGGCCGTGTCCTCTGTAGGAGACGTTTTAATGTTGTAGAGTTGCGCATCCTGAGTATGTGGCGTGACACTTTGGTCTGTGGGGTCATCCCATGCCTGATCAGGATCTTGCGTTTCAACGGGATCTGCGTCCCCGGGGTAGATGGTATCATCCCCACCATATTCCTGCATCGGGTCCGATTCAGAAGGGGTAGGAGAAAAGGACTGCAGATCCATTTGGAGGGGATGGAAGTGTTCTTGTAGCACTGGTTCCTGCTCCGCCGGTAGCTTGCGTTTGAGGGGAATTTTGTATGGCACCTCTTCCCTGACTGGCGTGATTTTGCGCTTGTGGAGCATGAGCCTGCCAGTGTCGGCGTCGATAAATTGTGGCCCTGAAGAGTCTCGTTCTGTTAGGCCAGAGGTGGTGGACTGTGTGTGGAGGACACGTGTCCGAATTTGAAAGAGTTTCGGTGCCGATGTCGGCGGCAGCCCAAAGGTAATGTTGGTGGGCTCCGAGTGCGCTCTACAGAGTGAGGTAGTGTCGGGACCCGAGGTAGCGTGGAGGGCTGCCCGGTCCCGGATACGTTGTAGAGATGCAGAGACCTGTTGCACAGCAAACTGAGATGGTGGTTTGGTGGGCATCTTGGTAGTAGGCGTGGAGGCCGACCCCGAGTTTTTTGTCGGAAGGGGGGTCACTGGTCTGAAGGGATGCATCGATGGTCGACGTAGTCGAGGACTTCTTCGGCATCGGTGCTTTAGGCGTCGACGCAGCCGAGGCGGCCATTTTGACTGCGGAGGTTGCAGGCTTCGGTGTCGGCGCCGAAGGTGTCGGTGCCTTGTGGTGACCGAGGGCGCGCTTCTTTTGTGCGTCGACCGCGTCTGCTGCGGTGAGCTCGGCGCCGAAGTCTTTCTGTACGCGGTCGGAGCCGACGACTTTCTTCGGCGTCGGTGCAGTGGACTGTTGACGCCTTTGATCCGACCACCACCAGTTTCGCTTTTGATTTCGAAGGGACTGGAGCGATGGATGTGGCAGGGTTTAACAACCCGGTCGTCTTGGGTAATATTGGCTCTTGCATAGTGTCCGATGCCGGGCCGGAAGGCGGGGCCGAGGAACCATGGATTAGGTCTTGGGTAAGGCCCGAAGGCGATCCCCTCGACCGGAGCCCGACGACTAATTTCGGCCTCCGTTTCGACGGATAGGCCTAGCTCCTCGGGAGAGCTGTCTTCTTCAGCCCCATAGGCTTCGTCGAAGTCCCATACCTCGTCGACGGCTTCTTCACGTCGAAAGAGCTCTTCGTTGTCTTCTTCCGATCGGGAACCATGCTCTGAAGCGGGGCTAGATAGTATTTCTTCCACGCTCTCTGCGTCCTCGGTGCTGAATATGTTGGTGGGTGCGGGCGCTGCCTGCTGCACCTCGAGCCTCGCTGCCCGTCGGTTCCGTAGAGTTTTCTTGGATCGGAACCGCGCGCAGGCCATGCATTTCGATTCGTCGTGATCCGGCGAGAGACATTTGTTACAGACCGGGTGGACGTCGATGTGAGGGTACTTGGCGTGGCACAACGGACACCTCTTGAACGGAGTTCTCGATTCCATCGTCGATCGAGCGTCGAAGTTTGGACCAATTCGGTCCGAAATTTTGAAGAGGGTGTGGAGCACTAGAACTAGTAGTCGACACCGAACGGTAACTGTACCGACGAAAACTATAGGCCTTTTGGCCTAAAACTAAGTATTCCGAAGTTGAGCTAAGATAGTTGCATCCGAACCCAATGGCGGAAAAAAACAATCTGGGGATGGAGAAGATGCCCATGCGCACTGTGGTCCAGGGGAGGAGTCACCCATCTCAGGATACTTCGAAGACTCTTCCAGGACAACAATGTGCAATCATCCGGACCCAATACTAGGCGGCGATCTATGCACAGATATGAATTCAGCAGCCCACATGCCTTGAACCTAGTGAAGCTCTCTGGTCACACACGCAGGAGCCAACGACTTCAGATACCGTGGTTGGCCCGAGCACTCGAAGTTAGAGCAGCAGCATACACACCAAGACCTGCTTGGAGAAAAGACAAGCAGGATGAAGGACGCCATGGCGTGCATAACCGGAGAAAGGTGGCGCATGCTTTATGCCTGGTGATACCGCAAGCCCAGGAGTTGTGTGTGCGCGCGTGCAAAAAAAACCAAAAAAAAACACGAGTGGTGAGAGAGTTGAGTGCGCGCGAGCAAAGAGGACAGCAGCAAAAGTGATCGCGCTCCAGATGGCACCTCGGGTGCTGAAACCAGGTGGCTGCACGCGCGCGTCACCGCAAGCTCTAGGCCACAGTGGAAGCATTTTCTGAAGCCCTTACTAAAAGTCTCGCCAGAGCACCGCATGCGCTGGTGCAGGAGAGACCTAAAAAAAGAAGTGGGGGAATCTGCATGTCGATGCATTGCGTGTTTGGACTACGAGATCACAAGTCATTCTCCACACCAAAACACAATCTTTGAAGTAAAGAAACTGTAGTATAGAAAACCCAACACTACAGGCAGTATACTGTAGAGAAGTTGGTCAAAAACATGCTGCAAACAAAGAAGAAAGCCTTAAGGAGGACTTGGTGTGTAAAAGGCTGGACAGTTTCTCTAATGCTACACCAGATTGCAAATGGCTCAGAAGTCGAAAATGTCTCAATTTGAATAGCCCCATTCCACGCCAATCTTAATGTTGTGCATACCTATTTAGTACAAAGTTTTAGAAGGTGGTTACCGGCCCTATCTCTCTACAGTGTCTCAAGAATACTGTACAGAAAGACTAGAGTAAGAATGTATACATGACTATTAAGAAACAATTACACCATAGCTGGCTTTAGGAAGTCTACGATTAGATTTTAGTATAAGGAATCAGCAAGTCCTTTGGCAAGGAATACCCACTACAGCACTCTAAACAGAACTAAAAGCCCAAAAAGAGGCTGAAGTATATCCTCATTATACATCGAAGGATGATGTAGGGAAATCAAGGCACCATTAACCCACATAAATCAGCAGCTGTCCAGCTGAGGAGAGAATCAAAGGCAGAAGAGAGATTAAGGTACTTTACCTATCATCCCAGCTTTGACTCCTATGAATCTCTCGGGCTCCACGACCAAAGGCCACCTCGCCATCTTCAATACTTCTTTGGTAAAATCCACTCTCTCCTCTGCCCCGGCCTGAAAAGAGCACATAGTTCACATTTTATAGTTGGACACTCGCTTCTGTCATCCTAAAGAAACTTGAAAGATAATGAAATAGTGAACATACTAAATCTATACACAAAAATGCTTACATTGCAAGATGCTTAAAGCACAAGTTACTTCCCTTCGGTAACGATATATCTGAGAGAAACATTAGTTAGATGTGGATTCCTTACCTTAGAATTACCTCAAAGCGTCAGACTGGATCCGGAAAGTTTGTCAGTAGTTTCCCTGCGCGTCGGAAGGTGGCATCGTGGTCGCCTAGATGACGCTGCCCTCGCATGCGGACGTCAGTTCTGTACACGACTTTCTGCGCCAGGTACGCAGACCCATGCAAGATACTGACCACTGGTGCATAGAAAACTAGGGCCCTAATAGGGATGACCTTAACTCTAGAAATCACTTCGCAGAACGGGGAGGATGGGTGGGGCGGTAAGGAATCTATCACAAACTGTTTCCTACAGATATATAGTTACCGAAGGTAAGTAACTTGTTCATCTGAAAGAAACACGTTAGTGATAGATTCCTTACCTTAGAATGGATACCCCAGCAATACCAACCCCTGTGGTGGGTCTGCAAACCAAGATCATACCAGGAGGTCCCGGAGGACAGAACGGCCAAAGAAGCCGTCTCTCCGGCTTTGGCTGTCCAGCTAATAATGCCTAGTAAAAGTGTGCAACGAGGCCCACGTTGCTGCCTGACAGATGTCTTGTAAGGGGACACCACGTCCCAATGCCGAAGTGGCAGCCGTCACCCTGGTGGAATGGGCGCGCAACCCCGCCGGAGGTTCCTTTTTTGCCAGAAAATAACTGGCTTTAATACACAAGACGACCCATCGGGAGATAGTCCGCTTGTGTACAGCCCGACCTTTTTTGGTGCCTACGTAGCCAAAGAGCTGGTCATCCACCCGGAACTGTTGTGTGCGATTCAGGTAAAACGAGAGTACACGTTTTGGGTCCAGACGGTGGAGCCTCTCTACCTCTCTGGAAGGATGCAGAGGCGGAAAGAAGGTAGGCAAAGTCATGGTCTGCCCGATGTGAAAGGCAGTGACAACCTTTGGCAGAAAGGATGGACGAGTCATAAGCACAACCTTGTCCGGATGGACAGACGGAAAAGGAGGTTTGCAAGAAAAAGCCTGGAGCTCACTCACTCTCCTAGCAGAGGTGATGGCAACCAGTAAAGCACTCTTCAAAGTTAACAGACGAAGGGACAGTTATGAAGAGGCTCAAAGGGAGCGCACATTAAATATGTGAGAACCAGGTTCAAGTCCCACTGCGGCATTACGAAGGGATTAGGAGGGAAAAGATGAGTAATGCCTTTGAGGAATCTTAACATGGGACTTGAAAAGAGGGCTGATCAGGAAGCCTAAGCAAGGCTGAAATAGCAGAAAGGTACCCCTTGATAGTGCCCAGAGCAGAGCCCTGCTGGGTCAAAGAAAAAAGGAACTGTAGGACTTCAGAATGAGGGGCAGAAAGGGGATCCACAGCCTTTGCTGTGCACCATGCCACAAACTTGTTCCACCTGCAGGCGTATACCAACTTAGTGGAGGGACGCCTGGCTGCCAGAATGATATCACAGACTTCAAGAGGCAAGTTGAATGGAATCAACTCAACTGCTGCTCCTCAATCTCCACGCAAAGAGGTGGAGATTGGATAGGTTCGGGTGGAGGACCGTCCCCTCCTGCTGCGACAGAAGAACCTCCCGAAGAGGCAGTCGGATCGGGGGAATCGATGGTCATACTGAGTAGCTCGGGATATCAAACTCTTCGAGCCCAGTCCGGAGCCACAAGAATGACTTGGGCCCGGTCCCGCCTGATCTTCACTCTGGGCAGAATTGGTATAGGCGGAAAGGCGTACAACAGACCGCAATTCCACTCATGACGAAAATCGTCGTCTAGCGAGTGCCGCCTTGGAAATTCCAACGCACAGAACTGCTGACATTGCACGTTCTCTTCAGTGACGAACACATCTAACCAAGACTCTCCCCACTGTTGAAAGAGACCATGCGCCACCTCCAAGTGAAGACGCCATTCGGGATCCATCATGCACCTGCGGCTGAGTTTGTCCGCCCTGGCGTTTAATGAACCTGCCAGGTGTTGAATCACCAGGGTAATGCCCTGATGTTCCAGCCATGTCCAGAGGCGCAGAGCCTCCTGACATAGGGTCCACTACCCCACCCTGCCCTGTTTGTTGCAGTACCACATGGCGGTGGTGTTGTCTGAACACCTGCACTACTATCCCCTTGACAGAGCGAAGGAATGCCTTCAGTGCAAGTCAGATCGCCCAGAGCTCCAGAAGGTTGATATGGAGCCTGGACTCCGCCAGAGACCAGAGGCTTCTGATCTCCACATCTCCCATGTGGCTGCCCTATCCCAGGAGGGACACATCCGTCACCACTGTGTGCTTCGGTTGGGGAAGGGAGAGGGATCTTTATTTCACCGAATGCCGGTTCGTGAGCCACCCCTGCAATTGTTGTGCAGTGCACCCACTGGAACTTCAGGTCCCACTGCAGAGCCCACATATGCTATCTAGCATGATAGACCAGCAGAATGTAGGAGGTCATGAGGCCCAGTAGTCTCAGGGTCAGCCTGACCGACCCCCAGGATAGAGGCCGAAAGGTCTGAATCAGAGCCTGAATATCATGGACTCACCATTCGGGAGGATAGACTCGAAAGTGTGTCGTATCCAGAACCGCCCCGATGAAGAAGAGCTTCTGAGAGGGAATCAGGAGCCACTTTGGCACATTGATTGCGAACCCCAGCAAATGCAGGAGGTCGGCTATAGGCTGGAGGTGGGAGACGACTGTCCGGCGCGAGCCCGCCTTCAACAGCCAGTCGTCGAGATAGGGAAGACTGGAACCCCTGATCTGCGTAGATGAGATGCGACTGCCATCACTTTCATGAACACCCAAGGGGCGCTGGTAAGGCCAAAGGGGAGCACAGTAAACTAAGTGCTCATGGCCTACCGTAAACCGCAGGCAACACCGATGGGCCACCAGGACAGGAATGTGGAAATATGCGTCCTGCAGGTCCAACTCTACCATCCAGTCTCCAAGGTTGAGGACAGACCTGAGCCAGAGTTAGCATTTTGAACTTCTCCTTCCAGAGGAAGCGATTGACGTCCCTGAGGTCAAAGATAGGACGCAGGCCCTTGTCCTTCTTGGGCACCAGAAAGTAGTGGGAGTAACAACCAAGTCCTACTTCTGGTGCAGGAACTCGCTCGATGGCCCCCTTGGCCAAGAGGGCCGCGACTTCCTGTTTAAGTGCCAAGTGATCCCCCAACATGCGGTGGTACTGGGGTGGCATGGCTGGAGGGGTAGTCTTGAAGGGGAGGGAGTAGCCCTTCAGACTATTTGTAAAACCCACTTGTCCGAAGTGATGGTGCACCAGTGAGAGAGGTGATGGCGAATCCTGCCAAGATGGGCCTGAAAAACCGGACTAGGCAGGTTGGAGGCAGCCGTGGCTGGGGTGGAGGTGGACTGACCTGCCCACTGGGCCCCTGACCCGACTCGGCGTGTCCCACGTTCGCACTGAGACTGTTGCTGCACAGTCCTGTGGCTCTGAAGGAAACGTGTTGGGGCACTCCTTCAGAGTCAACGAAAGGAGCGAAAAGCAGAAGGCGGAGGAGGGGACATGTGTAAGAAAGTGGCTCTGTATATACTGCACCAAGGTAAGGTACAGGGTGCACAGAGTCCACAGTTCCCAGAGGTTTGGCAGAGGTTAAAGTTAGATGAAAACAAGTTACTTACCTGTAAGGAATATGCTACTTACCAGTATGCATCTGTTCTTGGCATGTAGAGCTGCAGAGTTGTACACTTAGCATAGATCGCCATCTGGTGTTGGGCCCGGATGTTTGCAGTTTGTTTTTGTTCTTTGGACAGTCTTTGGAAGTCACGAGTTCGGTGACTCCTCCTTCGGTCCGTACTGCGCATGGGCTTCGGCTCCATCCTCAGATTGTTTTTCGCCAACAGGGAAATGATGGAGCGTAGTAATAACAGTGAGAAACCGATGTGTGTGGTATCTAAATAAGATGGACTGGAACGGATACAGGTAGCCGGGGAGGCGGGTGAGCGTGTACAACTCTGCAGCGCTACATGCCAAGAACAGATGCATACTGGTAAGTAGCATATTCCGTTCGAGGCATATGAGCTGCAGATTGTACACTTAGCATAGATTATATAGCAGTACCCAACCTTAGCGGCGACCACCGGTATACGTTGCAATGGTTTGAAAAAGTGTCTTTAGTACAGCCTGGCCCACACTAGCTTGCTGCTTGGAATGCACATCTACACAGTAATGTTTTGTGAAGGTGTGCGGTGTGGACCATGTGGCTGCTTTGCAGATGTCATCTAAGGGTATGTTACCTAGAAAAGCCATAGAAGCCCCTAACTTTCTAGTAGAGTGGGCTTTAGGTGGAACAGATAATGTTCTTTTTGCCTTTTGATAGCAAATTTGTATGCACTTTACAATCCACCTAGCTATCCCTGATTTAGAGATGGGGTTGCATTTATGTGGTGGAGAGAAGGAGACGAACAATTGTTTAGTCTTCCTGAAAGGTTGCGTTCTTTGTATGTAGTACAGCAAAGCCCTCTTAACATCAAGTGTGTGTAAGGCCCTTTCTGCAACAGATTGAGGTTGCGAGAAAAAGACAGGTAATTCCACCGATTGATTGAGATGGAAGGGGGAAAAGAACTTGGGCAGAAACTTCGGATTTGTACGAAGTATGACCTTGCTGTGATGTATTTGTAGGAAGGGTTCCTGTATAGTGAACGCTTGTATTTCACCAACCCTTCTAAGGGAAGTGATAGCTACGAGGAAAGCTGTTTTCCAGGTGAGGAACTGTAGCTCACATTTATGCATTGGTTCGAAGGGTGTACCCATTAGCCGTGTAAGAACTACATTTAGATTCCACACAGGGGAAGGTGGTGCCCTGAGAGGAATTACTCGTTTAAGGCCTTCCATAAAGTCTTTAATAGCGGGCACTCTGAACAGTGATAAATGCTGTCTGTTTTGTAGATAAGCAGCAATCGCTGCTAGGTGTAGGCGTATGGATGAATATGCCAGATTACACCTGTGAAGATGGAGCAGATAGCATATGATGTGCTGTATGGATGCATCTAAAGGGTTGATTGTATTGTTACGGCAGTAAATTACAAATCTTTTCCACTTTGCGGCATAGCATGCTCTAGTGGTAGGACGTCTGGCTTCCATGATAATGTTCATGCAATCAGGGGGAAGGTTAAGGTATCCAAATTCTAAGATTTCAGGAGCCAGATGGCAAGGTTGAGCTGAGCTGGGTCCGGGTGCCTGATTTCTCCATGGTTCTGGGTTAGGAGGCATGGGGACAGGTGCAGTTTTTGATGTGGCACCACCGATAGCTGTAGTAGTGTGGTGTACCACGGCTGCCTGGCCCATGTTGGGGCTACCAGAATGAGTGTGAGGGAGTGCTGTTGTAGCTTCCTTACCACTAACGGAATTATTGGGAGAGGTGGAAAGGCGTATGCAAATCTGCCTGACCAGTTCATCCATATCGCATTGCCTTTGGACAATGGGTGTGGGTATTTGGCGGTGAAGCTTGGGCATTTTTTGTTTTCGTGGGTGGCGAAGAGGTCTATCTGAGGATGCCCCCACTTGTGGAAGAATGGGTGAAGAACTTGTGGATGCAGTTCCCATTCGTGTAGTTGTTGCGTTTGTCTGCTGAGCAGATCTGCCATGGTGTTTTGTACGCCTGGAACGTGCTGTGCCAGGAGAAAGATGTTTTGGGGAATTGCCCATCTCTATATGCTCTGGGCTAAGCGGGAGAGCTGGGGAGAGTGTGTCCTCCCCTGTTTTTGGATATAATACATTGCAGTCATGTCGTCTGTGCAAATGAGGACTGCTTTGCCCGAAATCTGTTTTTGGAAAGATTTTAGGGCTAGAAAGATCGCCAAGAGCTCCAGATGGTTGATGTGGAGCGATTTTTGCTGTGGCGTCCATAGACCTTGCATGGTGAGGTGTAAGAGGTGCGCTCCCCAGCCGGAGAGAGATGCGTCCGCTGTTAGAATCACCTGAGGAACCGGGTCCAGGAACGGCCGCCCTTTGGAAAGGTTTGTGGTGTTCCACCACTGCAGAGAGTGATGGGTGCGGCCGTCCACCAACACCAGATCCGTCAGCTGACCCTGGGCCTGGTTCCACTGTTGTGCTAGGCACTCTTGAAGTGGACGCATGTGGAGTCTTGCATGGGGGACTATGAAAATGCAAGACGCCATCATTCCTATGAGCTTCATAAACACTCTTGCTGGAAGAGAGTGTTGAGGAAGGAATGTTTTGCGCAAGGCTTGTATGCTTGCGATTCTGGCTGAGTTTGGATAGGCAATACCTTTGGAGGTGTCTATAGTGGCCCCGAGATATTGCTTTGTGTGAGATGGTATGAGGTGGGACTTTTGGTAGTTCACCGTGAAGCCTAGCTGGTGGAGCAGTTGGATGGTGCTGTTTGTATGTTGCACACATTGGTCGTAGGACGCGGCTTTTATCAGCCAGTCGTCTAAGTAAGGGAAGACGTGAATATGTTGACGTCTGAGGTGTGCTGCTACTACCGCTAGGCATTTGGTAAACACCCGTGGTGCGGTGGTGACCCCGAAGGGGAGAACCGTGAATTGGTAATGCACCACGAACCTGAGGTACTTCCTGTGAGAAGAGTGTATTGGAATGTGAAAGTATGCGTCTTTCAGATCCAAGGTAGTGAGAAAGTCTCCCTGACAGAGGAGCGGGAGGACTTGTTGTAGGGTGACCATGTGGAAATGGTCTGAATGTATGTAGGCATTTAGAGGCCGGAGGTCCAGAATGGGCCTCAGGGTCCCGTCTTTCTTTGGTATTAAGAAATACAGAGAGTAGACCCCTAGATTTTGCTGATTGACGGGGACCTGCTCTATAGCGTGTTTTTGGAGGAGGGAGAGCACCTCCTGTTTGAGTAGTGTGGAATGTTCTTGAGACATTGGACGGTGCCTTGTTGGGATATTGGGTGGGGTAGATGTTAGCTCGAGACAGTACCCTGACCGAATAATTTGGGTCACCCATTTGTCCGATGTTATGGACTCCCATGCGTGGATAAAGTTTTGCAGTCTGCCCCCGACCGGAGTGGGATGGTCTGGGGGGAGGGAAGGGGAGTCATTGTGCGGGCGGGGTGGCAGAACGGGTGGTGTTAGTTTTGCCCCTGCCCTTATTGTTGTTGCCTCTGTAACCACCCCTTTGGTAGCCCTTTGAAAAGGTATTTTGAGGAGGGGACTTGTAGGAGGTAGAGGCGCTATCGGTGGAGTAGCCTCTGCCTGTGCTACGAAAGGATGAGCGTCGAAAGGAGCGTTTAGGGGCCTGTGATTGTAGTGCCCCCATAGACTTTGCTGGGTATGTGTCCTTTTTCATCTTTTCTAACGCTTCGTCCACCTTTGGCCCAAAGAGAGTTTGTTGGTCAAAGGGGTGATTTAGTATGGACGCCTGGACTTAAGGCTTGAACCCTGAGATCCTGAGCCAGGCATGACGACGAAGCAGTACACTAGTATTTATGGCTGTAGAAGCAGTGTCAGCTGCATCGAGGGCACACTTAATGGAGGTGTTAGTAATTAGTTTGCCCTCCTGTATTAGTTCATGAGCTTTGCGTTTTTCGGGGAGGTGCTGCATAAGAGCCTCAAGCTCGTCGTAGTGTGCTCTGTCATAGCGCGCAAGTAGCGCTTGTGTATTTGCAATGCGCCACATGTTTGCAGCTTGGGAGGCGGTGCGTTTGCCAGACGCGTCTAGAAGTTTGGATTCTTTATCTGGCGGTGGGGCTTCTCCTGAGGACTGGGAGTTAGCCCGCTTTCTAGCTGTGGAGACAACTATGGAATCTAAGGGAGCAGGGCCCTTAATGTATGCAGGGTCTGTGGGTGCCGCCTTGTACTTTTTTTCTATTCTAGGGTTCAATACCCTGGCCCTGACAGGATCTTTGAACACCTCTGCAGCATGCTTGGTGACACCTTTAAGCATGGGCAAGATAGATGTGGACTTGTCCTGAATGTCAAATGTATCCAGTAGGAAGTCGTCTTCCACTGGTTCACTATGCATTTCCACCCCATGGTAGTGTGCTGCTCTCTGCACTAAGTGGTGAAACCCTAAGGAGTCCTCTGGAGGAGACGGCCTGGATGGGTATAGGTCGTCCTGAGGCACATCCGGTATGTCAGGGTTTTGGTAGTCTTCACATGGGTCTGGGGTCCCCGGTGGAGTGGGGTCCATTGGGGCGTCCGCCGGGTCATAATCTGGATCCCCGCAATCCGGATCTGGGGACGGGGTCGGGGAGTGATGAGGTAAAGGTGGCGGAGACCTGGGAGGGGGAGGGGGTGGAGGTGGAGGAGGCGGAGGAGGAGGAGGTAGTGGGGAAGGCCCTCTGAGAGGAGAAGTAGCAGAGTCCTTCCGCTTGGGTGGTGGTGGAGGAGCCGGAGTGTCAAGGCGTCTTTTTTAAAAAAATTTAAGTCAATAGCCCAGTCTTTGGATCTTTAAATAGAGTCTTTTGCAAAGGGTCTGGTGTAAACCGATCCAGTGGCGCCGAATCGTCCGCTGGCGTCGATGGTTTCGGAGCCGAGTGCTTCGATGGTTTCTGTGCGCCATGCTTTTTTGGAGCCTCCGGTTTTTTCGGCGTCAAAGGAGTTTTCGGCGCCGGAGCGTCGGCGCCGACAGATGTGTTTGGTCGGCACCGAGAGTCCAGGCTTCGGCACCGGTGGCTTCGGAGTCGAGCTGAGTATCACTTTCTTCGGTGCCGGATGGTGTTTTTCGGCACCAGGCGTCAGCTGGCTCGAGCCCGAGCTGCCGTGAGACTTTTGAGGCTTCGACACCGGGCCCGAAGGTGGGGTGATAGAAGCTGTGTGCTTGGTTTTACCCAGGCCTGCAGGCGAGGGTGTAACCCGAGTCTCTTTGGTTGCGGGGGTGGGAGGGGGTACAGTACTCACGACCCGCTGCGCCGGTGTGATGTCCTCCACGTCGGAGTCGTCGGCCTCGGAAGCGCTGACGACGTCGTCCTCCTGCTCGGTGTGTAGTTGCCCCGAAGCTTCGGCGTTGTCTCCGAAGATGTCCGGTGGAGCTGCGGTCGATGAGTGCACCATGGTGCGTCGAGCTCTTCGATCCCGGATGGTCTTTTTTGATCGAAAAGACTTACAGGCGGGGCAGTCTATGGCCTCGTGTTCTGGAGAGAGGCAAAGGTTACACACCTGATGGAGGTCGGTGTGGGGAAATTTAGACCCACATTTTGGGCACGTTTTGAACGGAGTCCTTTCCGTTGGCCGGGACCGGAGTCGAGGAGGGCCCGAAGGCCGGTGCCGATGTACGGAATGGAGAAAAGTGCCGCTTCGAGAGATGAAGATATGATGAAGAAACTCAAAGAACGAGGATTTTCCGTCGAGGCTGGAACCGTAGAAGTTCGAAGCCGGAGCACGAAGTATCACATCCGAGCCCGATGGCGGAAAAAAACAATCTGAGTATGGAGCCGAAGCCCATGTGCAGTACGGAGCGAAGGAGGAGTCACCGAACTCGTGACTTCCAAAGACTGTCCAAAGAACAAAAACAAACTGCAAACATCCGGGCCCAACACCAGATGGCGATCTATGCTAAGTGTACAATCTGCAGCTCATATGCCTCGAACCTTTGGTTCCCCAGTATTGGTAACTTTCATAGATTCTCATGCTTTGTATCATTGCCCGTCATCGGAATGGGAGCCTCGGTAAATAAAAAATATATCATAACCATAGAAACAAAAGAGAAAATAGGCTTAGGCCTCATCTCATTTTGTAGTATATCACCCTCTTTGTGTAAAAGAGCCCAAACTTTTGCCAAGACCAATCAGCACAGCCTCACCCCTTGGAACCTTCCTGAGAGAGCTCAGAGCCTCAGATTTTCGTAGCCGTTGTGCAAACAGCCACTACCTCAGTAAACCGGCAGAGCTTTCCCAGGGGAGGTGGGTGGGTGCATGAGAATCTATGAAAGTTACCAATACTGGGGAACCAAAGTTACAGGTAAGTAACTTGTTTTCTTACCCCAGTATTGGAACTTTCATAGATTCTCATGCTTTGTATCAGAATAGTTAGCAGTAAATCACAGAAGCACATTTTGGTAGACACTTTGCCTTACATAACCATCTCAGTTTACAGTAACAACTAGTACATGGTAATCAAGAAAAACAATCATTACTGAACCAAATGTGCTTACCAGGATGGAGGGATTGTAGGGAAAGCTCACCTCAATGAAAAAGATTCCTGAGGACTGCTTGACCAACAGCAGCGTCATCTCTTCCCACCGACACCAGGCAGTAGTGTTTCGTGAAGGTGTGTACACTGCGCCACGTTGCTGCCCTGCAGACGTCTTTGATAGCAACTCCAGCAAAAAGAGCTACTGAAGATGCCATCGCTCGTGTAGAATGAGCACGGGCCCTTCTGTCCAAATGTTTGCCCTCAGCCTGATGACAGAATTGAATTGCACTGGAGATCCAGCAGGAAATGCCACTCTTAGCGAGAGGCAACCCCTTCCGTGGTGCACTGTAGGAAATAAATAACTGTGTAGACTTCCTGAAAGATCGTGTGCGCTCGAGATAGAATTTCAGACATCTCTGGACATCCAAAGAATGCAATGTTCGTTCCGCCTGGGTCAAAGGACGTGGAAAAAAGGAATTCAAAATCAAGGGTTCATTCAGATGAAAATCCGAAGGCACCTTCGGGATGAATTTCGGGTTGGTTCTCAATATTAGCACATCCTTTTTGAACTGCAGAAATGGCTCCACTATGGACAGAGCCTGGAGTTCACTAACCCTTCTAGCCGAAGTCAATGCTAAGAGGACGGCTAGCTTCCAAGAGAGGAACTTCAAGTCCGCCCTGGGAATCGGCTCAAAGGGAGCTTTCATGAGCTGAGCCAGTACTAGGTTGAGCTGCCAGATCGGTGGAGGTGCTCGGACCGGAGGATACATCCGAAACAACCCTTTAAGGAACTGTTTTACAATACTCGCGGACCATAGAGATGGCCCGATGTCTTTCGCCGAAAACGGGATATGGCAGCCAGATGTACCTTGACAGAAGAGTGCGCCAAACCTGATTTAGCCAGCGACAGGATGTAAGGCAAAACCTGATGTGGCAGGGATTTATAAGGATGGAGTTTATTCCTCTGGCACCACAGACAAAATCTCTTCCATTTTGCCCTGTATGTCTTATTAGTGCTTGGCGCCCGCGCCTGAGACAAAACATCCCTGCACTCCCTGGAGAGATTCAGATGACGGAATTCTCTGTATTCAGGAGCCACGCTGTCAAGTGTAGTGACTTCGGATCCGGATGGAGCACCTGTCCCTGATCCCGCGACAACAGATGGAATCAGCGGCAAGCAAATTGGGCGATCCTGGGAGAGAAGCAGGAGTTCCGTGAACCAGAACTGTCGGGCCCATGCTGGAGCAATGAGAATCATCTTGCACGGTTCCGCCCTGACCTTCCTGAGAACTCGAGGAACGAGAGGAATGGGAGGAAAAGCGTAGCAAAATGCGCTGAACCAAGCAATCGAAAGGGCATTCCCCAGAGATCCTCGATGGGGAACCTTGCTTGCGTAAAACCGACATTTGGCGTTCTCCGGGGACGCAAAGAGGTCTATGGTCGGAGTACCCCATATCTCGAACACTCCCTCCAGCGTGGCTTGGTCTAATTCCCACTCGTGAGTCACTTCCGTCTGACGACTCAGAGCATCTGCCGTGATGTTGAGGCAACCTGCTAGGTGCTCGGCTTGTAGGGTGATCTTGTGAGAAATCGCAAAATCCCAGATTGTCTGAGCTTCCTTGGACAGAGTTCGCGATCTTGTTCCCCCTTGCTTGTTGATATAGTGCATGGCCGTCGTGTTGTCCGTCCGGACCAGCACTGCACGATTCTGAAGTCTGGGAAGGAACGCCAGCAAGGCTAAGCGAATAGCCATCGGCTCCAAGAGGTTGATGTGGTTTAGGCTCTGCGCTGGACTCCAGTGACTGCTGATTTGAAGCTCCTGGAGTACCGCACCCCAGCCTTCTAAGGAGGCATCTGTGGTCACCACCATAGGAGAAGGAGGAGTCCGGAATGTTAATCCTACTGCGATGTTCTCCTTTACCAGCCACCACTCGCAGGCCTTGCGGATACCTGGTGTTATCCAAACCTTGTCGTTGAACGACCCTTCTGCCTGGCGCCATTGTTTGTCTAACTCCTCCTGCAGAGGACGCATATGAAGCCTGCAATGCGGTATTAATGGTATGCAGGATGATATCGATCCGAGTAAGGACTTGTACCGGCGAACCGACACATTTTTCCTCTGCAGCACTTGACGAGCGGAGGCGATCAGCTCGCGTTGACGCTCCTCCGACGGACGAGCGGTGCATAGTGTCGTGTCCAGAATAGCTCCAAGGAACCTTTGCGACCTGGAGGGTATCAGCACCGACTTGGACCTGTTGAGCTGAAGACCCAAGTGGGCGAACAATTGAATGCAAGTTGAAACGGCTTGAGAAGTTGCCTTGAGCAATGGAGCCTTGACGAGCCAGTCGTCCAAGTATGGGAACACTTCTAAGGATTGCTTTCTGAGAAAAGCAGCGACTGGTGCCAGCATCTTCGTGAATATCCGAGGTGCAGCCCGAAGGTCAAACGGAAGCACCTTGAAATTGGAAATGGCTCTTGCCTACTGTGAAGCGTAGATATTGCCTGTGAGCTGGGTGGATTGGAACGTGGAAGTACGCATCCTCTAAATCCAGGGACGCCAAAAAATCGCCCGGATTCAGTAGACGGAGAATATCCTGGAGAGTGACCATCCTGAAGGAGAGCTTGATGAGATAGGTATTGAGCTCCCTTAGGTCTAGTATAGGACGCCACGTATCTTCCGTCTTCCGAACCAGGAAGAACCTGGAATAGAAACCCTTGCCCCTCTGCGAAAGAGGTACCAGTTCTATCGCCCCCTTGATGAATAGTTGGTGGGCTTCGAGATGTAACAGTCGAAGATGTTTTGAGGGACGGTCGTCCGGAGCTCTCGTTGGAGGAAGATCTTGGAATTCCAACGTATGGCCACTCTGAACAATATTCAAAACCCACCGGTCCGATGTTATAAGGACCCAGCTGTCCAGACAATAGGAGATCCTGCCCCCAACCGGTGTCCTTGGTAGGGGAGGAACAGTAGTCAGAGCCAGGGGGCCGCTATTGCCTCTTGGCATTGTCTCGTCCCCGACGATTCTGACGTCCTCTCTGGGACTGACGAGAGAAAGACGCGGATTGACCTTGGCGTTGGTTTGAGTACTGATTCTTATATGATTGTCCTGACTGCGTTGAATACTGACGCTGGTTGCCTCTATAAGAAGAGAACCCTCGTCCACGAGCTCCTCTGAATGGAACCTTGCGATAATTTAAGGATCCTAAGGACTTTGCTGTGTTCGTGTCCTTCTTTATGCTTTGCAGGGCCTCATCGACATGCTTGCCAAAAAGCATTTCCCCGTCAAATGGAAGGTCCAGGATCTTATTTTGGACCTCCTGACGGAACCAGGTTGCTTTTAACCAGCCTTGCCTGCGCAAGACCGCTGACCCTGCCAAAGCCCTGAAAGCGGTAGAGGCTATGTCCATAGCACAGTCAATGACTTCAGAATAACATCGCTCTCCTTCCATGAGAACCTGCTTGGCCTCCTCCTGACTCGAATCTGGTAGTAGATCCATAAACGGCTCCATGTCGCACCACATCTGGCAGTCGTACCTGGCTAGAATGGCTAATGAATTGGCCGCTCGAACCAACAAACTGGCCATGGTGGAAAATCTCTTCCCTACATTGTCCAGTCGCCTGCCATCCTTATCCGGAGGCGTAGTCAAAGGTGTTGACGGATTCTTGGACTTGCTTTGTGCGGCCTGAGATATCACAGAGTCAGGCTTTGGTTGTCCTAGAAGACATGCAGGACTGCCCTCAGGGGCCTTGTATTTCTTCTCCAGCCGGGGAAGAACCGGGATGACCGTAGCTGGGTTCTGCATAACCTTGATTCCCTCATCCCACACATGCTCAATGATGGGAATTGACCTGACAGACTTCTTAAACTGTGCCTTAAAGTCATACAGAAAACAGTCCGACTGTTCCACTGTAAGAGGCAGACCAAACCTTTTGGATGCACGCTCCATAAGATTATGGAACGCCCCAATATCTGCCGGAGGAGACACGTTCGTCTCCCGCACTGCAGCATCCGGATCTTGCATTCCAGTGTCATCAGGATCCACATCCGGATCCCCTGGATCAGTTAGTGGGACCACGTGCCGCTCATCGTCGTCATCCGTATCCACATCCTGTGTATCCTCATTGGTAGGTTCCGGATACGAAGTCTGAGGAACCACTACTGGAACCACCACTGGTGAGATACGCGGTATGTCTTTAGGAAGAGGTGGCAAGTCCACTGCCGGCCCTCGCGGAACCACTGATGTAGATGGGTGCACTGGTGGAATGTCAGGGGGTGATGGAAATCGAGCTCTGTAGTCCTGCAACATCATCTGCAAGTCCGTAACCAGAGCAGCTGGTAAAGCTATCATGTCCTGTCTCAAAGTGCGAGGATGTAATTCCTGTTGAACATATTGTTGTTCCTCCTGCTCCTCTTGACCATAATACTCCTCAGTATCAGTCTCTTGCTGCTTTACATGCAGATCTGAGAGACTGTAGGCATCCCCATACTGCTCAACCTCATCCTCGTCCTCCGACTCATTTAGAAGCATAGATGGTGGTAAAGGCATAACCCGCCTAGGTGAAGTCATGTCCGGTGTAATTTTCAACCTCTGTATTGAAAATCCTGAATTTTTAGCCGTCGACGGTCCCGTCGACGGAGTCGTCGTCGAAGGAATCCCAGGCGTCGACGAAATAGACGATGAAATAGTCGGCGGCACGGTAGTCTTCGTCGATGGAATGTGAATCGTAGTCGACAATGAGGTAGTCGACGATGCTTGAATCGTCGTCGACGGTGGGATCGTCGACGGAGCCTTTTTCTTCGTCGACGGAGCTTTCTTCATCGTCGACGGGACAACCGTCGATGGTCTCGTCGACGAACTCGTCGTCATCAGCATCGACGACGACGCCGTCGTTGTCATAGTCGTCGTGGTCTTCGTCGTCGACACCGCCGTCGACGTAGACTATGAAGCAGAAGCAGACATCGTCGACGGTCCCGTCGACGAAATCAAGGAAACCGTCTTTACTACGGAAATCGTAGTCGACGTACCTGCTTTAGTCAGCGTCGACGGACGCCGTTTCTTCACCAGAGGCATCTGTGGAGTTCCTGCAGAGTTTCTTCGCAGGCTTTTCCTTTTGGGACGGAGAAGATATAGACACCTCCTTTTTGTCCCTAGAGGCTGTGTCCACACCAGCAGCCTGTCCCTGCCTCTCCTTTTCACTTCTGTGAGGAGAATTCATGGGACCAGCCTCCTCAGACCTTTCAGAGATCCCGTGAGGGGCTTTGACAGGGGGTTCCGCAGAGATGGAGGGAGATGACCTACCCCTCTTCTTTGATCTCCTGGAGGAGGTGCCAGAAATCGAATCCTCCTCATCTGAAGAGAGAACCTCCTTCCTGGTCTTCAGCTTTTGCAGCCATGTCAGCAACCGACCTTCTCTGTCCCGCAAAGTCTTGGTAGATAAGGTCCGACAAATCTTGCAGTCTGTGGCCTTGTGTTCCGGGTATAAGCAGTAAATACAACTCTCATGCTTATCCTCAATGAAAAGTCTCTTCTTTCTACAAGAAGCACAGGGTCTGAATAAGGCTTTCTTTTCCTTTTCTGACATAATGTCACTATAGATGGTAAAATGTAGATTTCGAAGAGAAAAAATTTGAGAAAACTGAGCAGAGCTCAGTGGAGACTCCCTAGCACAACGTGCGGTAGAAAAATCTAAGGCTCTAAGCTCTCTCAGGAAGGTTCCAAGGGGTGAGGCTGTGCTGATTGGTCCTGGCAAAAGTTTGGGCTCTTTTACACAAAGAGGGTGATATACTACAAAATGAGATGAGGCCTAAGCCTATTTTCTCTTTTGTTTCTATGGTTATGATATATTTTTTATTTACCGAGGCTCCCATTCCGACGGGGAATGATACAAAGCATGAGAATCTATGAAAGTTCCAATACTGGGGTAAATAACCTTACTCTCTAAAGTGGCAGCTTGGTCGAGCAGTAAGGCAGTATCAGAGGACAGTGTAAAGCATTTGTTGTTCACTCAGCAAATGGTCTCACACTCGAGAACTGACTATAGGCCAATGGTTTTGTATATAAAAATATATTATTTTAGAACCACAAGTAGGTATCGCAATACTTTCTCAGAATGAGATGCTTTAGTTAAATACTTTCAATAAGCAATAGACTTTTAAAAGCAATAGATACAGTTGTTGCAATAGGCAACACAAGTTAAACACATTTAGAACATGGAGCTCAATGGGAATTTTAAACTAAACGTAATATCAATTACTTTGCATAGGTTTTTCTTACTCGGGGCTGGATCCTAGATTCAGCCCTGGTTCATCTCCTGTAAACAGTTGAAATAAATAGTTTTTGTTAGACAGGCGATTTTTAAGGAATATTTGTAGGTTTCAAAAATTGACACTTGGAAGAATTTCTGGCAAAAACCAGGCAATGGTATCCTATGGAGGACAGTTTGGTTATCGGTAAATCACAGTTGTAATTGCTTTTCAGGCACAGTGCTAGGCACCAAGATCCAGCACTGGGATCTCTCCTGGTAACAGGTGAGTAATTTCGTTGATCGAGTGATTTTTAGTGAATATTATAAGGTTTCAAAACTCGACACTTCGAAGATATTTCAAGTTAAGACCAGTCAATGTTACCCTATGGAGAAAAGTGAGTTATAGGCTTTCAGGTAAGTAATAGACTGGCAGAGTTAAGGTTCTGGGCATAGACTCCGGGGTCTCCCAGGGTCAGGTAGGTATAGTTGTTACACCCTCAGCGTCACAGGGGCAGCCGATTGCAGAGAAAGTAGGCCAAATGTTAGCCTATGGTGGGTAGGGGGCCTTTGGTTGGTGGCTGCTTGAAGGAAGGCCACGTGGCTGTGGGACCTTGGCTCCTGGTCACTTACACAGGGGAAGTAAGATAGGATAGATGTTGCACTTCCAGGGGCACTCGGGAGGCTGGGTGCAGGGTGCTTTTGAGCCGTCGGGCGCTCAATGTATTTCAATGGAGAAGCTGCAAGACTAACAAAGGCTGCAAGCTCGGGGACGAAGATTCTTCAGGTGCGACCACCACTTCGAGAGATAAGTTGGGGAGCTGTAGGTTACGTAGGCACCCAGGAGTTGGGCACAGGGGGCCGCAGGGCGCCGGGTGCATGGGTGTCTTACGTTGGGAAATCTTACCCTCTGCTGGTCGCGGTTGGGGGGGGCCCCCAGGGTTGAGGCTGCAGGCGTCTTCAGGAGCATCGAGGAGGGTCCTTGGGTGCTGGATTCTTGGCCACAGTCGCCGGGGGGGGTTGGGGGGGGTTGGGGGGGGGAAGTCCTCGTGGTCTTTGTTCACTCAAGACACAGGCCGGGCTCGGCGGGTACAGAGTGTGCTGGATTCGCGGTTCCTGGCTTGGCACCAGGGTCTGTTGCTTGTTTGAGCAGAACCACTGCTCGTGGGAGTCCAGAACGTGGGACTCCAGTCGACAGGCCTGTAGGGTTGGGGCCAAGTCAGTTGGTGTCGTCCTCTTGATAGCAGCTGCACGGCAGGTCTTCTTTCTTGTTGTTCTTGTTTCGGATTCAGGACCGGAGGAAGGAAGTTTCAGGGTGCCCCTAAATACAAAATTTAGGGGCGTTACAGGTAGGGAAAGGTCAGGGACCAATGGGTCTCTTCCCTGGGGTGAGTACAACCCCTATCCTGCCCATCTCCAGTGGGAGGGAGGCAGGAGCCTAGTCCTGATTGGGTAGGGTTCCCCATCCTCAAGATGGCGAGAGCCCGGAGTTGTGCTTCACCTCGCCTCCACCACCTGAGGGGTGGGGTTGCCAGAGGCTGGCACACACCCTTTCCTCCCTTGGGTTTTCCCGCCAGTCTTCCCGCCAGAGTGGGGTCAGAACCAGTGGGGAGAAGTTGCTGAGTAAAACAAGTGGTCTGGGGAGGCTCACAAAGGCAGCATGCCTTTGAAGCTTGCCCTGCCCATCCTAGGGGAGGAGTCTTGGCACCTCGCCCCAGGATGTGCATTGTTGCAGGCCCACGAGAGCGGAGAGCTCTCTACCCAGGGGGCCAGCAACCTGTCTGCTAGGTGGCAGGCTATGCAGCCTCTCAGACAGAACACGTGTTGTTGGTTAGTTTCAGGGGGCAATTCTAAGTTGCCCTCTGTCGTGCATTTTACATTAAATACCACACTGGCATCAGTGTGGGTTTAATGTGCTGAGAAGATTGATATCAAACTTCAGTCTTCAGGGTAGCCATCCTGGTGCTGTGGAGTTCGTAATGACGATTTCCCAGCACCATATACTCTTAATGGCAGCACTGCACTTACAGTGCCCAGGAATGGACCTGGGTACTGTAGGGGTACAGGGCTCATGCACCTGTAACCACACCACTGGCATAGGGCACCCAGCTAGAGGCATGACTGAGGTATGCCAGGGCAGTGTGTTTGTGGGCATGGCACACAGGGATGTGTGCCATATCGACTGTTTTGTTCTGCACCAAGACACTCAGCCTGCAAAGGCAGAGTGCGTGTGTAAGGGCACAGGGCCTCTAAGGGTGGCACAATAAGTGCTGCAGCCCTTAGGGGCCTTCTCTGTTCACAGCGCCCTGGATACCTAGGGTACCATTTACCAGGGGCTGACATGTGGCCAGAGATGCCAATTGGGTTTAGGCTTCAATACAGTTTTAGGGAAGGAACAGAGGCCCTGGGGTCCTGATTGGCAGGGCCCCAGAGCACATCAAGTCAAAGAGCATCACTAGTCTGGCAACAAAAAAAAGAAAGGGGGAGAGGGGGTTTACTGCAACAGAAACCCACTTTCTCGCAACGAGGTGTACCAGCGACTCCTCTTGCTTGCAATGCACATGGTCCTCGACGCCACTGATTGATTTCCTGCTTGGCGGGAGAAGATGGACTGTGAAGAATGACGTATCCTAGTGCGATGACCAAATAGTGTAATGTTTAATGTAGATAACCTCAGCCAGCACAGGTGTCCGGGGAGGAGGGTTGACACATGTGAATCTACAGCACTACATACCACAAACGGATGCTTACTGGGTAACATTTCCGTTTGATGGCATGTGTGGCTGTAGATACACATGCTTAGCGTAGACTGAAAACCAGTTTTCTTCCCAAAGCAGTGGCTAACCTGTATGGGTTGCGCTTGTTTTGAATAATGTTTGCAGACCACTTATCCCACATTGGCTTGTTGACAGGCATAACATCTACACAATGTTTTGTAAATGTGTACGGTGCATTCAATGTAGCTGCCTTACATATGTCAGACACAGGTAAATTGCCTAAAAAGGTCATGTAGGCTACCTTCTTTCGAGGACTGAGTTTTTTTTAGGGCTAGGCAGAGTACATTTAGCTTTGGTGTAACAAGTTTGGATGCATTTTACAACCAAAAGGGAAATGCTTGCTTTAGATAGGGCCCTTCCTTTTATGTGGTTTTGAGTTTGCAATAAAGAGTTGTGCTTTCTTCCTGAATTATTGTGTTCCGTTAATATAATACAGGAGAGTTTTTTTCCTTTTTACATAGTGGATAAAGCTCTTTCCACAACGGAATCAGGATTTGGAAAGAATACTGGCAACTTAACAGATTAAACTGGAACTGGTGTTATGTTAACAGCTCATTTATTTTACACCAGAATAACAACTGTCCAATAAATGCTCATTGTAAACGCCCAGCCTGTTTATTCTGTGTATTTCTCTGTGACAGACTAAGTAAGCACGAGTGACTGAGCAAAAGGTAGTATATTGTTTCCAAGGTCCTGAGGGATCAGAGTTGTCATGTTCAATGGTTACCAGGAACTATTCTCTCCTTAGTCAAAGGAGATTCTAGTGGCACTGTGAGCTAGTTGGTACAAAAGTCCAACATACCCAGTGGGGGTGATAAGAGTTCGTCTGACACCAATCCTACAGTATATGTTGTCTAAACGCACGGATCCGGTATACTTTTTATAGGAACTACACGACATGGCACCATCAACTTTGGTTGGGTACTTATTAAACCGTAGAATCTTAGTTCAGTCGCGCTATTGCTCAGGAAACCCTATTCACAAAACAGAGAAGTCTGAAGTGGGTGGGTAAAACTCTGCCAGAGCTAAGTAGGCAAAATGTCCTATTTATTGGCTGTTGGTTACTCAAGCTTGAAGGACAGAGTTCCTAAAATTGTGCAAAACACCTGATCATATTTCCTTGAAAAACTCGTCTTTCCAAAACAATGACTAAGTAAGGGGATAGAGTAGTGCAAAATCTAAATCTCTCAGCAGATGAGTAAAATGCTGCTGCAATTCAGATTGCAGAAAGTGATAGAAATGCAGTCACCCTGAAGCTGCTGGAGCATGGTTTAACACCCAGGGGTGGCATAGTAGTTTTCACTTTTGAGGCACATGAATTATACAGAACAGAGGTATTTTATTTGTGGGTTACATTCCCAGCAGCAAATGCAAGAACAAAAACTTTTCATTTTTACAGAGAAGATGAACCACCAGCGCAATAGTGTCCGTATGAGGCCATTGAGGTTCCGCTCACGTACCAAGAACACTTTTACTGGTTTAAAGGCGCCCTACCCCATACAAGAAGAGTGAGACTCTGCCCGCTCAGAAGAGTAGGGGCAACATGGCCAATATTAGCAGCCTACACATCACATCCTGACATCGAAACAATGCCAGGACCAGACTTACTCATACTTCAAAGAATTATTAAAACTTTACAGAAAGAGGACACAGTTCGTCATGAGTATATATACAGTCCAGCCAGCAATGGTAACAACAAATACAACTAACGTTCAAAAGACAACTAAAATTACACCACGAACATTACACGCAGTAATGGGTAAAATGACCGCAAAACGTGATCAAATGTCATTCTGGATAGCGCAGAAAAGAACACAGCTAGTAGCAGTATTCCAAAATACCAGCACTTATGAAAAAAACAGAATGCTGACAATCTGCTTGCCCATGGGGATAGGTCACGGAGGAACACCTCAACACCACCCTCCGTCCATACCCCCTCCATCGCTGCGACCAACACCAACTCCGCAGCCAGAGAGTTTCACCGCTGGATCTCCTGCTGCACCGGCTAGCTTGCACCCCTCCGTCCCCCTGCCAAACAATGCCCGCAGAAAGTCGCCTGGTTCACCACAGAACTCCAAGATGCCAGACGCTCCTTCAGACGCCTAGAAAAATCCTGGCAAAACCTGAAAACCACGGAAGCACGGAACGACCACAAGAACACCCTAAAGGAATACCACCAGCGCACAAGAGACACCAAACGGACCTTCATAGGAGACAAAATCCAGACCAACGTAACCAACACCAAGGAACTGTTCAACGTCATACAGCCGTTCGCAAAACCCACCTGCGAAGCCACGGACGTCACACCTTCCCAGGAACTCTGCGACTAACTCAGCTCCTACTTCCATCTCAAGATCATGGCTCTCTACGACAATTTCAGTGAACCTGCGACAAGCACCACCCCCTACCCACCACTAACAATAAGCAGACCAACACGGCCTGGGATCCCGCTACCATTCAAATCATCAAAACTACCATGAAGAAAACCCACTCAGGAGCCCCAACCGACCCCTGCCCTCCGCACATCTTCCACAGAGCCACCACCGTCATCGCACCCAAACTAGGACACCATCAACGTCTCCCTCAGTTCAGGCATCTGCCCAGACTGGAAACGGGCGGAGGTAAAACCCCTCCTCAAGAAACCATCGGCCGACCCAACGTACCTGATAAACTACCAGCCCATCTCTCTCCTCCCCTTTGCAGCCAAAGTCACCGAGCGACTCGTGAACGCCCAGCTGACCGCCTTCATAGAAGATAACGCCTTCATAGAAGATAACTCCATCCTAGACGCCTCCCAATCTGGATTCCGCAGCAAGCACAGCACAGAGACCGCCCTCCTCCCCGCCACCGACATCCGCACGCTACTCCACCAGGGACACACCGCGGCCCTCGTCCTCCTAGACCTCTCCGCAGCCTTCGACACCGTGTCTCATCGCACTCTCGCGGCCAGACTGCACGACGCAGGAATACAGGGAGCAGCCCTAGACTGGATCCAATCCTTCCTCTTCGGCAGAACCCAGAGGATCCGACTCTATCCCTTCCTCTCCAAACCCAATGAAATCAACTGCGGAGTACCACAGGGATCATCCCTCAGCCGCACGCTCTTTAACATCCACATGGCCCCCCTCGCCATCATCGTCAGACAGCATGAGCTCAGCATAGTATTATACGCAGACAATACCCAGCTCATCCTCTCGCTCACGAATAAGCCCGAGGGAACCAGACTCCATTTCCAGGACGATATGAAAGACGTGGCAGCCTGGATGAAGCATAGCTGCCTGAAGCTAAACTCAGAAGACCGAGGTCCTCATCCTCGAGCCCTGCACCTCTGCCTGGGACAACACCTGGTGGCCCTCGGGAACCCACCCACCCCCAGAGAGCACGCTCTGAACCTCGTCATCATCCTGGACTCCTCACTCTCCATGAACTGCCAGATCAACGCTATCGACTCCACTAGTTTCAGCTCTTTGCATCCTCCGGAAGACCTTCAAGTGGATCTCCCCAGACTGCAGAAGGACCGCCACCCATGCACTCATCACTAGCAGGCTGGACTACGGCAACACCCTCTACGCCGAAATCAACAAGACTCTTCTGCACAGGCTCCAGAGCATCCAGAACGCCGCAGCCAAACTCTTCCTCTGGACACCGCGCCATGAGCACATGACCCAACACCTACGAGACCTCCACTGGCTCCCAGTCGAGAAGAGGGTCACCTTCAAACTCCTCACCCACGCCTACAAATCCCTCCACAACATCGGACCCAAATACCTCAACGAGCGACTATCCTTCCACGTACACAAGAGAAACCTCTGCTCCGCCGACCTCGCCCTGGCAGAGGTCCCTCGCATCCGCAGAAACAAAACTGGTGGAAGGGCTTTCGCCTACATCGTAGCCAAAACCTGGAACGGGCTTCCCGGTGAACATCAGGCGCACCCCGACCGTGAACATGTTTAGGAAGGACCTCAAGACCTGGCTCTTCGACTGATCCAGAGTCCCCCCCCCCCCCAGCACCTTGAGACCCTCTGGGGTGAGTAGCGCGCTTTACAAACCCCCTATTGATTGATTGATGGGGATAACACCACACATTGAGGATTATACCTCTTGGGGTACAATGAGTACAGACTGGAGCCTGCTCTGAACTTAAGAATGAAGTTACCTAGTAACTATGCCCAGATATCAGCCATAATATTAGCAAATTTTAAATGGGAGGCAGCATCAGTGGCTATCCGCCAACGCCTAAGGGAGTTCAATCCTTTACAACAGGAGGCCGAACTACCAAAAATAATAGAAACTGCATATGCAGAATTAGGCAGGGACAGTTTGGATGGAAATGCATTAAAACCACAACTGATGGGTAGTCCCGAGAAGGAGACCTTCAAGAAGACACCGGCTTCTTCTGAAAAGAAGTGGGACAATAACAAAAACCAAAGAAAACAGATCTCAATCCAGAGGTAGATCTCCTCCACAGGAGCCCTCCGAAAGGAGGTACAACCTTAGGAATAGGGATATTATTAAGAAACCTGACAGGTATCAGGTAACTGATACATGTTCCTCTCGTTCCTTTCTGGGTTTACGAGAAAAACTGCGAGAGAGAGAGGGACAGACAGAGCGTATAAAGTCCAGAGACAAGCAACACGCTCAAGAATGTGCTTCCAAAAAAGAAGATAAACCAAAACAAAAGCCAGAGTTCAAAAAGAAGGCATGCCCAGAATTCTGAGGACTCTACTACTGAACGGGGAATGGACTCAGACGATGCTGGACAGTGCGACAGAAGTAACAATAGATCGCCAGTACCTGATGGAATTTCTGGTGACAGCGGACTTGAATGATTATATCACGGTGGAAACACCTGATACTCGGGTAATTGTCCCACACAAATTATATCAAATTACACTTCAAATGGAGGGGGACAAATGCAGGACAGTTAGAGGTCTCTTTTGGGAGAAATAATATTTGGCTATGACATTGTTAGCTGAACAGGATTGGCCACCAGCATTCGTCATGAATTGCCCTAGGGGAGAAACGGTAATTTAATCTGAATTCTCCGACCATGTTCCCAAATATTTAAAATATACATATGCGCAGGTGTGGGCGGTAGTCCAAGACCCAGCATTATACAAAAACCATGCTGGACGGGTAGAGGATTCAACCCACCACATAATTCCATTAAAAAATACTCCACTGCACAAAGGCAGTATCCAATAAAGCAAGAAGCTAAAAAATAGGTCAGGGAGATCGTAGATCAACTTGAATACTGAAGAGTGATTGAAACATGCACCTCTCAAATGAATAACCCTTTGTTTCCCATATCAAAACAACACAAACCATCTAGTACTGGATTACAGACATTTAAACACTTGCACTAAAACATTTGCAGTACACAGTGCATACAGTGAATATAATTGTGCGGAAAAAATACAAAACACCACTAGATCTCTCAAATGGATTTTTTTGCCAAAATAAAGCGCCGGAGAGCAGATATTTGACAGCATTCTCAGTGCTAGGGTTTCAGCGTTAATTTAGTAGACTCCCCCAGGGGTATAAGAACAGCCCAGGGTTGTTTTCGGCTAGGGTAACTGAATTACTTCAAAATCTGGATGAGAAGGCATTGTCCTACGTAGATATTTATCTGCCGGATGATGACCTGGAGGAACACTTCAACAGAGTAAACTACCTAATTTTGGTGTTTGCCTCTGAGGGTTATAAATTCAACTTAAAAAAAAAATAATAAAAGATTGCCCACCTTAACGTCCTTTTTCTAGAATATGAACTTTCAAGTGAAGGGAAAAGTCTAGCAGCTAACCTTTTAGAAAAATGTGCGCTGCTCCAACCTCCAAATCATTAAAAAATGTACAATCAATCCTGGGATTCCTGAACTTTGTCACAACATACATTTTGTATTAAGCAGAAAGACCTTTCTACAATTTCATAAAACCCGACTTTTCAGTCGGACTTTGGACACAGGAAAACAGATACTCTTCGTTCCTTACAAACTGACATGATAGCTCCAAAACACTTACAAATATTACAGCTATAGCTTGAGTCAATTTCCATTTTTTCTTTTGGATTAAAAAAAAAAATCCTTTTAACTTTTTAAACTGCTTTTTTTTGCAAAACAAGAGACTAATGTTTTAACTATTTGTGTACAAGTATGTAGTGCTCCAAGTAGTAGGTTTAGAATTTAACTATTTCATCCATTCGGAAGAGGAGTGGGTGTTATATTCCATATAGGTACCATAATATCGACCTCGGTACTTTCATTACCCTTCACCTATATTCTTCCCTACATTACACTTCTCACGGTTTTACAGGGACAGACCTTTTACCTAGATACTACACTGCATTAGGAACGCTAGTTTTCTCTAGTTCGAAATCTAATACATTATGCATGAGCATTCTTGGAAGTACAGCAAGACTACCATCTGCTGTATAAAATCTGTGTACAAAGTTAACGCCCAACATCATCCTTAAACCGACACAGTAACACAACAAGGTAGGACCCCTGGGGAGACCTATGGGTATATATACACATCACATCTTGCTAAGATAAGACAGAGGAGACCGAGACTTCCCAGCCGACACACTCACCAGAGATGCTGAGGTTCCTGCATGCAGACACTCCAGCTCACACTGGTCTATATTGCGGGGTCTCCAACTCGAGACCAGGACGGGGCCCCACAGTCTCGCTTCAGGTAATGGGGTTGAATAAATCCAAGGGGGATTCTTGGCTTAACACCTACACACAGGCTAGGTGCACTTAGGTACATCTAGTTAGGGAGGTATCGTAGGAGTACGCATCTTTCTATCATGTGTTTTATATACTCAAATGTATTCATGATTATTGTAAGATGGTAGAACTATACCATTCATTTACCTCTATAGTACTGCTAATCATTTAGATCTGAATACTGCCTAACTGTTGTTGCAGCTCATTTATTTTACACCAGAATAACTGTTCAATAAATGCTTATTGAAAACGCCCAGCCTGTTTATTCTGTGTATTTCTCTGAGACAGACTAAGTAAGCAGGAGTGACTGAGCGAAAGGTAGTATATTGTTTCCACGGTCCTGAGGGATCAAGGTGGTCATTTTCGATGGTTGCCAGGATCTATTCTCTCCTTAATAAAATGAGATTCTAGTGGCACTCTAAGCTAGTTGGTACAAAAGGCCAACATACCCGATGGGGGTGACCAAAGTTCGTCTGACACCAATCCTACAGTGTATGTTGTCTAAACGTGCAGATCCTGTATACTTTTTATAAGAACTATAGACAAGATACACAATAGGATTGGTGTTATTGTAAACGCGCAGATCCTATATAGGTTCCAGGAACTGCACGACACTGGGAGACCACTTTTGGTACAAGTTTAGGTTTGGTACACAGTACCACTTTGTCTCTATGAAGTTGAAAGAATGATTCCTCTAGAATTAATGCCTGAAGATCACTAGCACACCTAAGTGAAATGACTGCAATGAGAAAAGTAACTTTCTAAGATATGAACTGTAGAGGGCATGAGTGTAAAGTTTCAAATGGTGGACCCATCAACCTTGTTAATAAACTGATGTTCCATGCTGTTGTTGGAGTAACTCTAGCCTGTATAACTTGAGACCCTCTAGAAAAGCTTTAAAGACAGGAATTTTGAATATAGACTGTACTCTGTTTTGGAGAATTGCACCGAATGCTGCTAGGTGTAGTTTTACGAAAATGAAGACTAACCTAGAGGTTTGTAAATATAAAAGCTAACAATTTCAAGGCTTTCCTGTAAATGGGTTAACATCCTTTGAATGGCTATAGTGAACAAATAGTTTCCACTTTTCCGCATAGCATGCTCCAGTAGTGGTCTTCTTGCCTCCAAGAATATCAATACACTGTTGAGGTAGATTCAAGTATCTTAATTCTAAGACCTCAGGAGCCACATTGCAAAACAGAGATCTGGGGTTTGGATGTCTTACCGCTCCCTGATTTTGGGTTAGTAGGTCCTGCCAGTTGGGAAGTACCTGGTGTAGGACTACTGAGAGTTCTAATAGGGTGGTGAACCATGGTTGTCTGGCCCATGTGGGAGCCACTAGGATGAGAATCAGATGTCTGTTGCAGTTTGCGAACCACAAATGGAAGCGGTGAGATGTGGAAAACCATAAGCAAATATCCCTGGGCAACTCATCCATAGTGCACTGACCTTTGACTGAAGGGCATTGGAACCCGGAATCGAAGTTTGGGCATTTGGCATTTTCTGCCGTGGCAAACAGGTCTTTGTCTGGGTGAGCCCATTGTTTGAAGAATGGGTGGAGGACTTGTAGGTTGAGCCGGGTCTGGTGGCGCAGTTGATTAATGCATTTGCTGACTGAG
This sequence comes from Triturus cristatus, assembly GCF_964204655.1. Taxonomy (NCBI): domain Eukaryota; kingdom Metazoa; phylum Chordata; class Amphibia; order Caudata; family Salamandridae; genus Triturus; species Triturus cristatus. The sequence goes on from NC_140595.1 coordinate 798,553,350, forward strand.
TGTGTACAACAAATGCTTAACACTGTCCTCTGATACTGCCTTACTGCTAGACCACACTACCACAAATAGAGAGTGAGGTGCTATCTAACTTTACCTCTGCCTACCTTTGGGGTTTCACTGGACTCTGCACACTATACCTCACTTTGGTATAGTATATACAGAGACAGCTTCCTACAGTTTTTCCTTCCTGTACTATGCTCTTGGCCCTTAAAATAACCAGGGACATGAACAAACTTCATTTCCTCACACTGCTGACTACCCTAACTATCCAGTAGGACATTGGAGTCTGCGATCTTCCAACATGTGACAGCTGATGTCTCAGTCTTCCTGCCCAAATGTTTATTCTTTTGCTCTCCTTAACTGGTGACGGTCCAGTGGAGGAAAGAAGACTAGACGTTTTTGCTACCAGTAGATAAGGGTAACTGAATCAGATGGTATGCTGTTCATCTACACAGGGTCCCATTTTCAGGGTTTATATCTTTTCCTCGATCCAAGGTGACCACTTTGAAGGATATGGGATCCTTTAAAGCCCCGTTATCCTGGTCTGTGATGCTGGGTAATTTGCAAAAGAAATGTAAAGGGAGTAGAATCTTTAATAGGAAGCAAGCCTCTGTCTGCTCCTTTTTTAGCTGTACCCCCATCAGTATCAGTTGCAAATTTTATAGCAACTTAGACTGATAGGTCATCAGTGATAAAGGCATAGATTGGTACAATTTGAAACTCTCCTTGTGTGTCAGTGTATAAATAGCAGCAAAAGTTCTTTGTGTAGAGTCTCAGATTCAAGGGAATTCATAATGTTGTCTTCCTCAAAACTCTTCCGGATCCTCTTGCGGTTCTGGTGTAAGAGGTGGCTCTAGCTGATCCTCTTGCTCAGTACAGTACTCCCTTCTTCCACCTCCTTACTCAAAGGCTACACTGAAATTTGAAAATTCAAGGTATTTGTCTAATCTTTTCTGTAGCAGCACCACACTTTCTTCTTTAAGCCAGCATTTCATATGGCAACAAATGCTCGGTTTGGCGCAGAATCCATTCTCTATTTCAAAGTAAACAGGTATTTGGGGGATGTTCTGCCAACGCTTCTACCTAGGTCTTTTAATTGATGCCTGTGACTTGTGGCTCAAAATGTGTTTTTTGAAAGTACATCCCTCTGGTTTCGCAGGGCATCCTCTGCATCTTAAGACTATTTACTCGCCACTTGAGAGGTCTTAGTCCTTAAAGAACTGAGCCGACTGTGCAGTTAGCGATCAAAACTATAAATGTATGTTACAACGCATTTATGCATTAAGCAATGCTTTTATTTATTGACAGCTATGAAGAAATAAAATCTTCATGTCACATCTGAAAGGTCTGCCTACAGTTCTACTACAACAGAAAAGGTGCCTCACCTCTTCCCCGGGCACTGCCCCGTCCGCGGGCTACCCCTCCTGGGGGGAGCCCGGCTCCTTTCCCCATGAGTCGCAGCACGGCAACACTGTTCACAGACATTGAAAAGTTCCTCTGTGAAAGCAAGGATTAGAGGTTACCATACATAGACCAAAATAATGTTTAAACTGCTCAAAGAAACTTATTGCCTTTAAGCAAAGCATCACAATCGTAACAAAACAGACAAGCAGGCAGAATTTGCAGTAAACTGGAAAGAAATGCTGTGTGGAATAGGAAGAGGAGCAATCTCAGGAAATCAGTATGAAAAGTTGCACATGAAATCATCTAGTACTAAGGCAGAGTAAGAAAATTAACTTAAATGGACAAAAACTTGAAAAACAAACAACCATGATAGAAAATAACTATGCTACTTACCCTGTAAGCATCCCTTTGTGGCATGTAGTGCTGTAGATTCACAAGCTTGGCATACTTCAATTTAGCGTTAAGTCTGGATGTGTACAATTGGTTTTTCTTCTATGAAGTCTCTTGAGTTACAAGGTGAAGCAACGCCTCCGAGATATTGTGCATGGGCATTGACACCATTGTTGGATTGTTTTCCCGCAGTCGGGTTAGAATGGAGTGTGAATAAGAGTCCGTAAAGTGATGCCCATGCATATGATACTGTAAGTAATGGAACAGCCACAGGTGACCTAGGAGGAGGGCAGGTGCATGCGAATCTAAAGCACTACATGCCACAAACAGATGCTAACAGGGTAACAATCAGTTTGATGGCATGTGTGGCTGTAGATACACATGCTTTGCATAGACTAGAAAGCAGCGCCCTCCATAAAGTGGTGGCTAACCTGTGGGGGCTACAGTTGAAAGCCATAGATGCTCCTATTTTGAGAGAACGTATTTTAGGAGGTGTGGGCAGAGCTTTTTTAGCTTTGACAAAACATTTCTGAATGCATTTAACTATCCATCTTGAAATCCCTGATTTTGAAATGGGCTTTCCTATGTGAGGGGGCAAAAAAGCCGCAAAGTTGTTTGCGAAACTCTTTAGTTCTATCAATATAGTACATTAAAGCTATTTTAACATCGTGTATTAATGGCTCATTCTGCAATTGAATCAGGTTGCGGAAAGACAGGTAAGAAGGAATATGCTACTTACCAGTATGCATCTGTTCTTGGCATGTAGAGCTGCAGATCTACACACTATGCATAGATAGCCATCTGGTGTTGGGCCCGGATGTTTGCACTTGTTTTTCTCTTGGCAAGTCTTTGGAAGTCACGAGGTAGGTGACTCCTCCTTTGGATCATAGTGCGTATGGGCATCGGTTCCATCGTCAGATTGTTTTTCGCCAGCAGGGAATTGATGGAGCTTTGTAAGAAACAGGAATGATGCCCATGTATGCTGTATCTAAGTAAGTTAATACTGGAACAGATAAAGGTAGTCGGGAGGTGGGTGGGCGTGTGTGGATCTGCAGCTCTACATGCCAAGAACAGATGCATACTGGTAAGTAGCATATTCCGTTCGAGGCATATGAGCTGCAGATTACATACTATGCATAGATTGTATAGCAGTATCCCCTCCTAGCGGCGACCAACAGTATCTGTTGCAGTAGTTTGAAATAGTGTTTTGAGTACAGCCTGGCCCACACTAGCTTGTTGTTTAGTTTGCATATCAACACAATAGTGTTGTGTGAATGTGTGCGGTGTAGACCATGTAGCTGGTCTGCAGATATCATCTAAGGGAATGTTCCCTAAAAATGCCATTGAAGCCCCTATCTTTCGTGTAGAGGGGGCTTTAGGAGGAACAGATAATGTACGTTTGCTTTGTGGTAGCAAATTTGTATGCATTTGACAATCCACCTAGCTATCCCAGATTTTGATATGGGGTTGCCTTTGAGTGGTGGTGAGAAAGACACGAATAGTTGTTTGGTCTTACGAAAAGGTTGTGTTCTTTCTATGTAGCACAGCAGTGCTCTTTTGACATCTAAGGTGTAAAGAGCTCTTTCTGCGAATGTGCCTGCGAAAAGAATACAGGCAGCTCCACTGATTGAGGTGGAAGGGAGAAATGACTTTACGGAGGAATTTAGGATTAGTCCGGAGAACAACCTTATTATGATGCATCTGCAGAAAGGGTTCCTGAATACTTAGTGCTTGTAGTTCGCTAACTCTTCGTAGAGAAGTAATGGCTACTAGGAAAGCAGTTTTCCATGTTAAGAATTGTAGCTCACATTTATGTAGAGATTCAAATGGAAGCCCATTAGTCTTGTGAGAAGGATGTTTAAATTCCACACAGGTGAAGGTGGTACTCTGGGGGAATTATTTTTTTGAGTCCCTCCATAAAGGCTTTATGGAAGGTACTCTGAAAAGTGACAGATATTGTCTATTTTGTAGATATGCTGCTATGGCAGCAAGATGCAGTCTGATAGACGTGTAGGCTAAGTTGCATCTTTGGAGGTGTAGTAAGTAGCCTATGATGTGTTGGATAGACACATCTAGGGGATCAGTGTTGTTGTTATGACAGTATATTACAAATGGTTTCCACCTGGCTGCATAGCAGGCTCTAGTGGTAGGCCGTCTAGCTTCTTTAATGACGTTCATACAGTCAGGAGGAAGGTTAAGGTAACCAAATTCTAGGACGTCAGGAGCCAGATCGCTAGGTTGAGCTGAGCTGGGTCTGGGTGTTGGATCTCTCCATGGTTCTGGGTTAGGAGGCGCTGAGAGAGGTGTAATTTTTGGTGCGGAACTACGGAGAGTTCCAGCAATTTGGTGTACCATGGTTGTCTGGCCCAAGTTGGAGCAACTACGATGAGCGTTAAGGAGTGTTGCTGTAGTTTGTGCACCACTAGTGGAATGAGTGGGTGAGGCGGAAAAGCGTACGCAAATCTGCCTGACCAGTTCATCCATATCGCATTGCCTTTGGACAATGGGTGAGGATACCTGGCGGCAAAGCTTGGGTATTTGGCGTTTTCTGGGGTGGCGAAGAGGTCCATCTGTGGTTGACCCCACATCTGAAAAAATGGTTGAAGAACTTGTGGATCAAGTTCCCACTCGTGGATTTGTTGTGTTTGACGGCTCAACAGATCGGCCATTGTGTTGGACTCCTGGGACATGTTGGGCTAGGAGAAAATTGTTCTGAGGTATAGCCCACCTTCATATGCTCTGTGCGAGCTGAGAGAGCTGCAGAGAGTGTGTCCTGCCTTGTTTTTGTATATAATACATGGCTGTCATGTTGTCCGTGCGGACTAAGACAGCTTTGCCTGATGTGTTTTTGAAATGCTTTTAAGGCTAGGGATATGGCTAGTAACTCCAGGTGGTTGATGTGGAGTAACTTTTGTTGCGGTGTCCACCTGCCCTGCATTGTGTGATGTAGTTGGTAAGCTCCCCAGCCAGAGAGCGATGCGTCCGCTGTCATAACTATTTGAGGAACCGGCTTTAGGAACCGTCGCCCTTTGGAAAGGTTCTTGGTGTACCACCACTGCCGAGCGATGGGTACGACCGTCTACCAACACCAGATTTGTTAGCTGCCCTGGAGCCTGGTTCCATTGGCGGGTTAAGCACTCTTAAAGAGGACGCATCTGGAGTCTTGCATGAGGCACTATGAATATGCAAGAGGCCATCATTCCTATGAGTTGCATGAACATTCGAGCTGAAAGAGTGTTGCGGTTGGAATTTGGTGAGAAGAGCTTGTATGCTTGCTATCCTGGCAGGACTTGGATAGGCTAGCACCGTTGTGGTGTCTATTGTGGCACCGAGGTATTGTTGCGTGTGGGACGGTTGCAGCTGGGACTTTGGCGTGGTTTATTGTGAACCCCAGGTCCTGAAGTTGCTGAATAGTGGCGTGAGTGTGTTGTACACACTGATTGTATGAGCTGGCTTTTATGAGCCAGTCGTCTAGATATGGGAAGACGTGGATGTGCTGTCTTAGGTGTGCTCCCACCACCGCTAGGCACTTGGTAAACTCTTGGTGCTGTGGTGACTCCGAATGGGAGTACTTTGAATTGATAGTGCTGACCGTCCACTACGAATCTGAGATATTTTCTGTGAGCGCTGTGAATGGGAATGTGGAAATAGGCATCCTTGAGGTCTAGGGTAGCAAGGAAGTCGCCCTGTGAAAGCAGAGGAAGGACCTGCTGATGTGTGACCATGTGGAAATGGTCTGAGTGTATGTATAGGTTTAGGGGTCTAAAATAGGCCTTAGAGCCGTCCTTTTTTGGTATGAGAAAATAAAGGGAGTAAACTCCCTTGTTTTGTTGGTGCAGGGGAACTGGTTCTATTGCACTTTTTTGTAGGAGGGAGATTACCTCCTGCTTTAGCAGTAACAGATGTTCTTGTGACATTGGACGCTGTTTGGGTGGTATGTTGGGGGGGGGGGGGGGGGTAGATGTTAGTTCTAGACAGTAGCCTGATTGAATTATCTGTTGCACCCACCTGTCTGAAGTGATGTTTGCCCAGGAAGGAAGGAATTGGTTGAGTCTTCCCCCGACTGGAGTGGAATGCTCTGGGGGAAGTGGAGGGAAGTCATGGGGTGAGGGTGGAGGCAGAGCAGGAGTTGTTGTATTTGCCTCTGCCTTTGCTGTTGCTCCCCCCTGTAACCACCCCTTTGGTAACCTCTAGTAAAGGTGGATTGGGTGGGAGCCTTGTAAGAAGTGGAGGGGCTATCAGAGGAGTAGCCTCTATGGGTGCTTCTGAAAGATGAGCGACGAAAGGACCGTCTGAGCTTGCGACTGCAAGGCTCGCATAGATTTGGCTGTGTCTGTATCCTTTCAATTTCTCAAGTGACACGTCCACATTGGAGCCAAACAGGTGTTGCTCATCGAATGGCTGATTGAGTATGGAACTCTGGACTTCAGGTTTAAAACCTAAGATGCGTAACCAGGCATACCTACGCAAAAGGACACTGGTGTTTATTGTCCTTGAGGCGGTATCCGCTAAATCTAAGGCACAACGGATGGAGGTGTTAGTGATGGTTTTACCTTCCTGTATGAGTTCATTGGCCCTGTTTTTATACCTATCGGGGAGGTGCTGCATTATGGACTCAAGTTCATCATGTGCCCTGTCATACCTGGCTAACAGCGCTTGGGTATTAGCAATGCGCCATATGTTTGCAGCATGTGATTCTGTGCGTTTGCCAGGGGCGTCCAGGAGTTTAGATTCCTTATCTGGTGGTGGTGCGTCAACTGATGTTTGGGAATTGGCTCTCTTCCTTGCATTAGAGACTACCAAGGAGTCTAGTGATGCGGGGCCTTTAATGTATGCTGGATCAGTAGGTGCAGCCTTATACTTTTTTTCTATTCTCGGGTTGGTGACTCGAGCCCTGACTGGGTCGTTAAAGATCTCTGGTGCATGCTTAATGACCCCTTTAAGCATGGGTAAAATTGATGTGGACCTTTGTGTGGTGTCGGAAGTGTCCATGAGAAAATCTTCCTCTACTGGGTCTGTATGAAGGGCAACCCCGTGGTACTGGGCAGCTCTGTGAAGGAGCTGGTTGAAACAGATATTGTCCTCTGGAGGGGATGGCCTGGAGGGATAGATTTCATCTTGTGGGGTGTAGGGGACGTCTGGGACACTGTAATCATCCCAGGGGTCTGGGGAGCCAGTGGGGGTACGGTCCCCAAGGGGTTGATCGTCCACACCTCCCCCTGCATCATCTGAGGGGTTATCATCTACTGGGGTAGGTGATGGTGTAGGAGAGCAGTGTGGTGTGGGGGGGGGGGGGAGAGAGGGGGAGGAGGACCAGGGATCCTTAATGGAGAGGTAGCAAAGTCTCTTTTTCGTTGGTGGTGCCGGTTCAGGCATTTCTAGGGGTCTTTTCTTGATGCTAAGCATTAAGTGACCAGTCTTAGGATCTTTCACAAGAGTCTTTTGGGTAGGATCTGAACGAAACAGTTCTTCTGTGGGAGGCAGATCCTTTGGAGTCTACGGCTTTGGTGCCATAAGCTTTTTCGGCGTAGACTCGGTAGCGGTTCTAGGTTTGGAACTGTGCAGTTTTGCAGTGTCTTTATCCGATGGAACCTGTCTTTTCGGTTCCGAGGTCTTTGGATTCGAAGAATGGGAGTCTGGGCCCTTTGGTGGTCGTTTTTTGATCGGCTCCGAGGGTGTAGTCGGTGCTGAGGAACCAGTGCTAGCCTTCGACGCAGAGTGCTTAGATGTCGAAGCAGCGGTCGGCCTGGATGAGGAAGAGGAAGTCTTCTTTTTCGGTGCCTGAGTATGTTTTTCGGCACCGAGTGTAGGCTGACTCGAGCCAGAGTCACCTAAAGGCTCAGTAGGCTTCTTTACCGGGCCCAAAGGCGGGCATGGGAAGCAGTGTCTCGGTGTGCACTTGGGCCTGAAGGTGAAGGTGGTACTGCAGCCTTTTTTGATAGTGTCGAGGGGGAATTTGGGTCGGGGTCCACGTCTGTACTCACGGCCCTCTGAGCTGGAGTGAGGTCATCTGCTTCTGAGGCGCTGATGATGGCTTCCTCGACCCGACCTTGCTCTGGAACATCGACACCTTCTTGGAAGATGTCATCGGGGATCGAAGATAACGAGCGAGCCATTGTTCTTCTAGCTAGTCAGTCCCGGATAGTCTTCTTGGAGCAGAAGGAGGCGCAAGTTGGACAGTCTCTGGCCTTGTGCTCCGGTGAGAGGCAGAGGTTACACACCTCATGCAGGTCGGTGTGGGGAAACTTCGACCCACATCAAGTACACTTTTTGAATGGCGTCCTTTCCATGAGCCGGACCGGAATCAAAGACTTCGAAGTTGAAGGGTCATGTGGATTGGGAAAACGCGATCTAAACAATACCGTCGAGAAGGGAAAGATTGCGCGCCGAAAGAGAAAACAGTTAACGGTTCCGAACTGGAGCGCAAGAACACATCCAAGCCCGATAGCAGAAAAAAAAATCTGAGGATGGAGCTGATGCCCATGCGCACCATGATCCAAAGGAGGAGTCGCCTACCTTGTGACTTCCAAAGACTTTCCAAGACAAAAACAAGTGCAAACATCCAGGCCCAACACCAGATGGCGATCTATGCATAGTGTGTAATCTGCAGCTCATATGCCTTTAACAATAAGTTACTTACCTGTAATTGTATTTCTCCAGTATTGGAAACTTTCGTAGATTCACATGCTTGAATCATTCCACGAAGACTTATCTATTGTTTTGTAAGAGATCAAAAGTAATTCCTGAACCAATCGGGACCTCTCGCCCTCTAGAGCACTCCTTAGAAAACCTTAGACCCTCAGTGTTTCACAGCACATGCAGAAATACACCTGGAAAAATCCAAAGGAGAGCCGCTCAGGTGAGTAGGGTGGGTAGCATTTGAGTCTATGAAAGCTTCCAAAACTAGAGAACTACTGTTACGGGAAAGTAAGTTATTTTTTTACTCCAGTATTAGAACTTTCATAGATTCACATGCTTGAATCAGAGTAGCTAGCAGTCAGTAGCACACTTTTCCTTAATCAATTCTAAGTGTGCTCCAAACTGGCAATCTGTAGAGAAGCAGATCTACCGGAAACCATCAGTCCTCAAACTGATAAATATTGCATACGTAAACAATTGCATACTTTAAACGCACCATAATAAGAACTTATAAGGGTAAAATAGCATATTATGAACATATCTAAAATACACAGCACAAAATGTGTGCAGTCCTGCAGCAGAAAGGAAGGAGGAGTGAAATAGAGAGCACACCGTCCCTGGAAAAGGTTCCTCAGCACCGCCTGTCCTACTGCTACATCATTGTGAGCAGCTTCATCCAAGCAGTAATGTCTGGTGAAGGTGTGGTTACTCTTTCAGCTTGCAGCCCTGCAGATATCCTGGATAGGTACTCTAGCAAAAAGAGCAGTAGATGTAGAGATAGCTCTTGTAGATTGAGCACGCATCCGTGCCCGCAGAGGCTTTCCTGGGGCTTGACGACAATACTGAATTGCACTAGAGATCCAATGAGCAATACCCTTTTGGATAGAAACTAGCCCTTCCTGGGTGCACTGAAGGATACAAAAAGCTGGGTCGATTTGCAAAATATCCTTGTTCTTTGTACATAAAATTTCAGACCGCGCGGAACATCCAGGAAATGAAGAGCTCTTTCTGCTGCAGTTGTTGGTAGTGGAAAGAAGGTTTTAAGAATAAGAGGCTCATTCAAATGAAAGTCTGATGGAACTTTGGGGATAAACTCGGAATTAGTACGAAGGATTACTCAGTCATCCCTAAACTGTAGAAACGGTTCCTGTATGGTCAGGGTCTAAATTTCTCCAACTCTCCTGGCAGATGTCAGCACCAGAAGAAGGGCAACCTTCCATGATAGGAACTTAAGGTCAGCCTTATGAATGAGTTCAAAAGGATGTTTCATGATTTGTGACAATACTATATCAAGATGCCAGAGAGGTGGTCGAGGCCTGACCAGTGATAAGGTACAGAATAGGCCTCTCATGAACTGTTTAATGATCCTTTCTGACCACAACGATGGTCCCGAGGATGTCCTACTAAAGCGGGTTATAGCAGCTAGATGGACGTTAATCGAGGCATGTGCTAATCAAGACTTTGCTAAAAGCAGAATGTAAAGGATCTCATGAGGTAAGGACCGTAGAGGATGGACATTTGAATCCTGACACCACATACAGAATCTTTTCCATTTCATCCTGTACATCTCATTAGTGCTCTGTACCCGAGCATTTGAAAGAACATCTCTACACTCGGAAGGGATTTCTAGAAGCTGAAATTCAGTGTTCAGAAACCATGGCCCTAAACGAAGCATTTTGGGATCCAAATGTAGCATTTGTCCCAAGGACATGGTCAGAAGAGATGGAATGGGACTCAGGAGAATAGGTTATGTATACAAAAGAAGTTGAAGTTTTGTGAACCAATGTTGACGAGGCCACAATGGGGCTATTCGGATTTGTCTGCGGTTACAAAGAGTTCTCTCTGTAAAAACTCCCACCTGTGGAAGTATGGGAGGACTCTAGGGTGGAGTACCCGCTCGTGGACTTGTAGCCACATCCTGCTGAGGTCAGCGAAATTGTCCGTCCCCGCTAACAGGTGGATGTTGTGATGTATTGTCCAACACCAAATCACCCAGGACAGGTGTGATAACTGTAGAGTGTGTGCCACCACCCCCCTGCTTTTTTGTAAATAGATCATGGCTAAGGTGTTGTCAGTTCAGACTAACAACTTTGTGCACTGGGTCTCGGAGACTCTTAATTGTGAGATTCTGTAGGTGTGCACCCCATCCTATAAGAGATGCGTCCTCTGTGAGAATGATCTGGAGGAACAAGGTCTAAGAATTGCCGCCCTTTTGATGGGTTCTGTGGATTCCACCACTGCAGAGTGATGTGTGTGGCTGTTTCAATAGTAGAACTTGTAATTGACCGTGTGACTGAACATGGACTCCCAAACATCCCTGCAGCAGAAACATATGTAGTCTTGCATCTGGCACTATTGCAATACAAGATGTCAGAATGCCTTGAAATCATTGGATTATTTTGACTGTTGTGTTTTTTGGAGTGAAACTGATGTAGCAGTGATCTTGTGAATCCTGCCTGAATTTGGGTAGACTATTCCAATTATGTGTTGAGAACAGCCCCTAGATAAGGCTGTCTGTGAAGGCGGACGGATTCCTATACGTTGATTGTAAATTCCAATTGATGAAAATGTAGAGTGGTTCGAGAGTGTTGTAGGCACAACTGAAGAGTATTGGCTTTGTTCAGCCAGTCGTCCAGATACAAGAAGACATGAATACTTAGATTAGATGTGCTGCCAACTACCGCTAGACATTTGGCGAACACACGGGGGGGGGGGGGGGGGGGGGGGGGGGGGGAAGCACTTTGAATTGATAATGTGCTCTACTATACTATAGTAAACCAGAGGCATTTTCTGTGAGCTGAATATATTGGGATATGAAAGTAAGCGTCATTTAAGACCAGGTGCAGAAAGAGTAAGATGAACAATTGTTACTTACCTGTAAACAGGTGGTTCTCCAGTATTGGTGTCTTTCATAGATTCACATGCTTGAATATTCCCCGTCGTCGGAGTGGGAGTCCCACGGTAAATAAAATAGCAATATATACATATATATATAGTAAAATATATACATAAGTAATCATATAATTAGTGCATATAGGTGTAAAACACACATAGTGTACCTATAAGAGAAAAACTCCATAGGAATACAATGGAGAGAGACAAAAGACCTTTGTAGTCTATCTCTGTCATTATGTAAGTCCGAACTCCAGCCAATCAGGCGTCAGCCCCTCTCTAGAACCTTCTCCTCAGAGCTTCTCACCTCAGATTTTCGTAGCACAAGAGTGACTGTAAAGTGCATGAGGAGAAGAGAGCCTCTGAAGGGAGGAGGGAGGGTCGCATGTGAATCTATGAAAGACACCAATACTGGAGAACCACCTGTTTACAGGTAAGTAACAATTGTTCTTCTCCAGTATTAGGGTGTCTTTCATAGATTCACATGCTTGAATATAGAATAGCTAGCAGTAACAATCACCATTGTTTCCATGCCAAATAGATTCAACATATATAGATAATCAATCTTCTTATGCATAAAAACAGTATTGAACAACTGTAACATTGTAAATGCATAATATATATGGAAACAATATGGAGGCGGGAGGAAGAGGCTCACCTTACTTAAAAAGATTGCGCAGCACTGCCTGTCCCACCGCAGCATCCTCCTCGCTTAAAGTTGCTAAGCAGTAGTGCTTAGTAAACGTGTGTCTGGTCGACCACGTAGCTGCTCTGCAGATGTGTTGCAAAGATACTCCAGCAAATAAGGCAGTAGATGATGACACTGCCCTAGTGGAGTGTGCCCTCACTGGAGACTGCAGAGGTTTATTTGCCCTTTGGTGGCAGAAGACAATAGCTGCCGAGATCCAGCGTGCAATCGTTGGTTTAGTAACCTGACGTCCTTTATGACAGCGTCCATAAGCTATAAAAAGTTGATCGGATTTCCTGAAAGAAGCTGTCTTACTGATGTAGAACTTAAGACACCGCTTGACGTCCAAAGAATGTAATCTTTGTTCTGCAGGTGTCTGAGGATTGGCAAAAAAGGTCTTTAATATTACTGGCTCATTAATGTGAAAGTCAGTAGGCACCTTGGGTAGAAATGATGGATTGGTGCGTAACACTGCAGCATCCGGTTTGAACTGCAGGAACGGAGGTTTGATGGTAAAAGCATGGATGTCACTGACACGACGAGAAGACGTTAGTGCCAGAAGTAGAGCTACTTTCCAAGTGAGATATTTTAGGTCGGCCTTGTGAATGGGCTCAAACGGAGGTCTCATCAATTGTGCCAACACAACGTTGAGGTGCCACAACGGAGGAGGACGCCGAACTGGCGGAAATTTCCGGAATAGGCCCTTAAAGAATTGGCGGATTATTCTTGAGGAACAAAGGGAACTTGATCCATCTTGCCGGAAACGGGAAATGGCTGCTAGAAAAACCCTTAGGGTTGCATGCGACAGTCCAGAACTGGCTAGGTGCAAGAAGAATGGTAGCAATTGCTCTGCCGTGGAATGTATCGGATGAACTCCGTTAGCAGCACACCAATGGCAGAATCGTTTCCATTTAAACTTGTACGTCCTGATTGTAGAAGGTGCTCTTGCCTGGGCCAAAATATCCCTACAATCCTGGGGGATGTCTAGGTGGGCGAACTCATGGTGTTCAGGTTCCATGCTGATAAGCTCAGTGAGGAGGGATTTGGATGACAAATTCTCCCTTCGCTCATGGTAAGCAGATCCGTCCGATGTTGCAGGAGGATTGGCTGGCATTGGGACAGGAGGAGCAGTTCTGAGAACCACGCTTGCCGTGGCCAGCGCGGGGCTATTAGGATCAGGTGGCAAGGCTGTCTCCTCATCTTCCAAAGAACCCGAGGTATGAGGGGTATTGGAGGAAAGGCGTACGCAAATAGATTGCACCAGTTTATCAAAAGGGCATTCCCTTGTGATTGCTTGTGGGGATGCCAGCTTGCGTAATTTCGGCATTTCCGGTTCTCCGGCGTGGCAAAGAGATCGAGTTGCGGACGGCCCCATAGTTGGAATATCCTCTCTAGAGTGGGTTGGTGTAACTCCCACTCGTGGGTCGACGAGGAGGACCTGCTCAGGGAATCCGCTAGGACATTGGATACTCCTGGCAGGTGGACTGCCGTAAGCAAGATCTGATGACTGAGAGACCAGTCCCAAATTCTTTGAGCTAGCCTGGAGAGACTTGGGGATCTTGTTCCGCCCTGTTTGTTGACATAGTGCATACAGGTTGTGTTGTCTGTCTGTATTAGCACTGACTCTCCTTGGAGCAAAGGCAGAAACGATTTTAGAGCCAGAAAAATCGCCATGAGCTCCAACCTGTTGATGTGCCAAGATCTTTGATGTGTGGACCATCTTCCCTTCACAGAGAGATCCTCCAAATGAGCGCCCCATCCTTCCAATGAGGCGTCTGTTGTGAGTGTTCTGTCCGGTGGCAGCGACAGAAAGGACATGCCTTCCGTCAAGTTGGCTGGAATTGCCCACCATGCGAGTGCTGACTTTATCTGATCTGTGACACATATCATGTCGTGGAAAGATCCCGTTACCTGACGCCACTGAGCATCCAGAGCTTCCTGGATAGGACGTGTCCTCAGCCGGCAATGAGGGATCAAGGCAATGGATGATGACGCCATCCCCAGAAATGATTTTAATAGTCTCACAGAAACTGACTCTCTTGATCTGATCAGAGCCACCAGTCGCAGCATCTTTTTGAGACGCTCCTGGGAGAGGAATGCCTTCGCTGACACAGTCTCCAGAGTTGCGCCCAGGAAATCTCTTTGTTGGTACGGATGAAGTTGGGATTTTTCCACATTTACGGACAGGCCTAAAGAGCGAAACACGTTCTGGCACAGAAGAGTGTGTTGTCGCAGGTGAGTGCTTGACTGAGATTTCAGGAGAAAATCGTCCAGGTATGGAAATATTTGCACTCCCTGGAGGCGCAAATACGCTATTACTGGAGCCAGTACCTTCGTGAACACTCGAGGGGCTGAGCGCAGGCCAAATGGTAACACTTTGAATTGGTAATCGTGTTGACCCACTCGAAAACGCAGGAACTTTCGATGCCGCTGTAAAATAGGGATATGAAAATAGGCATCCTGGAGATCTATAGTCGCCAGAAAATCTTCCTGCAAGAGTAAGCGCAAGATGTCTACCAGCGTCATCATACGGAAGGATTGGCTCTTTATATATTTGTTTAGTGCTCTTAGATCGAGGATGGGCCTCCACTCTCCGTTTTTCTTTGTGATCAAAAAGAACCGGGAATAAAAACCTTTTCCCTTCTGAGACACTGGTACCAGTTCTATAGCTCCTTTTTGCCTTAAAAGTCGGACTTGATGCAACAGTTCTTTCATGTGAGCTGGTGGCGGTCCGGAGGGTGGAGTGGGAGGAGGGAATTTGGTGAATTCTAAGGCGTGTCCCTTCTTCACAATGTCCAAAACCCAACGGTCCTTTGAGATGGAGGACCATTGGGAAAAGAACAGAGAGATTCGACCTCCAACCTTGTCTGTCCGGTAAGAGTCACTGTCTCTTTGATGCGGATCCTCTGTATGAGGATTTTCCTCTATATGACTTGGAGGTTTGCTGCCGTGATGTTTGCTGTTGCTGTCCATAAGAGTAACGGTTGGACCCTTGATTGTAAGGTTTGTATTGTTTATTGTCTCTTCGAAAACTTGAGGAGGTGCCGCGTCCGCGTGCACCACGAAAATTACTCCGCTGAAATTGAAGGTTTCCTAGTGATCTAGCTGTTTCAGTGTCTTTCTTTATGGACTGTAGAGCTTCATCGACGTGGCTCCCAAATAAAGACTCGCCGTCATATGCCATGTTTAAGATCATAGACTGAACCTCCTGACGAAAGGATGTAGATTTTAACCATCCTTGCCTACGCAGAACAGCCGCTCCGGCAAGCTGACGGAAACCCATGCAGGCGATGTCCACTGCACAATCGATTATTTCCGCCGATGCCGCTTCTCCCTCTTGGAGCAACTTCATTGCCTCCACCTTAGATGGCTCTGGTAACTCCTGAACCACATCCGAGATATCAGCCCAAACTTGTCTGTCATATCGTCCCAGGATGGCCAAGGCATTAGCTGCTCTAACCACCGTAGAGGCCATAGAAGAGAATTTACGCCCTATGGCATCCATCCGACGTCCGTCACGATCCGGAGGCGAGGTGATGGAAGATGCCGGATTTTTCGCCTTACGTTGCGCTGCCTGCGTAACGACCGACTCAGGTTTAGCCTGACCCGTGAGGCATGCTGGGGTTCCTATCGGTGCCTTATATTTCTTTTCCAATCGAGGCACCTGAGCTGGCAAGGTATTCG
This sequence comes from Triturus cristatus, assembly GCF_964204655.1. Taxonomy (NCBI): domain Eukaryota; kingdom Metazoa; phylum Chordata; class Amphibia; order Caudata; family Salamandridae; genus Triturus; species Triturus cristatus. Next base: position 798,569,047 of record NC_140595.1, read on the forward strand.
GTGTCTGCATTAATTTCTTGCCTTCTTCCCAAATAAACTCAACTATGGGAATAGCATGAGTCTGTTTGTAGGGTTGATTCTTGAAATCATAAAGGAAGCAATCTTCCTCCCTGCGCTCCGTTGTTAACTTAAAACGGTGTGATGCCCTTTCCATCAGTTGGTGAAAATTGGCTATGTCCACTGGAGGTGAATCCCCTGTTACTATTTGTGAGGGGGATGGTGTTTGTGCCTGGTAATTGTCCCACTCCGCCATATCATCATCATTGTCATCTACATCCCCATCATCATCAGGGATTTCACCCTCTTCTGGGTCCTGAGGGCCTTCCTCTACAGGCTCATAATGAGGCAACACCCTTTCCGGAACCTGTCGTGGAGGTACAGGCGGCATCTGTGGAGCAGGATTTACAATAGGTACCGGTGGAATAATTGCTGGAATCACCGGGGTTGACGGAACCTCTGAACGTTGAGGGGATAGAGGGAACCGTTGGTTGTAGTCGTCCAACATGCGTTGGAGATTAGTAATGAGCGACAGAGGAAGAGTCGCCGTTTTATGCTTCGGAGGGGCCTGGTGTATAAATACCGGATCCTCATCCTCACTACTGACGTCCTGGCACTTAATAACCAAGTCGGATGGACTTTGTGCCGTTCCGAAAGACTCCGGTAACCCCTCGGATTCCTGATCCGAATCTGTAGCAAATAATGGTGAGGGAGGCTGTGCAACTCCCAAAGGAATATTATGTTCCTGGCTCTCCAAGCCCACAGTAGGAGGTAATGGTGTCCAAGAAACTCCTTCCCTTCTTGTTTTCTGGGTAGTCGCCACACCGCGTATTCGTACCCTTACGAATGTCTGTGGGGATGTACTCGTCGACGGAGCCGTCGTCGAAGGAATGATGGTCGACGGAATTATCGTCGACGACGTCTGTGGCAACAAGATTGCCGTCGTCGGATTCGCCGTCGACGGGGTCGCCGTCGACGGAGCCACCGTCGACGGAGCCACCGTCGACGGAGCCGCTGCCGACGGAGCCGTCGTCGAGGTCTTCGTAGACAAGGCTTTCGTCGACGGAACCACCGTCGACAGTGTCGTCGTCGGGATCTTCTTTTTCTTCGCCGACGGAATGGGCGTCGACGAGCTCGACGACGTCTTCGTCGACGACACAGTCTTCGTCGACGGAACCTTTACCTTCTTCGTCGACGTCGAAGTAATGGGCACAACAGAAGTCACCGCCCTTGAAGAAGTGATGGTAATCGTCGACGAGGATAACGTCGACATAACGCTCGTCGACGACGAAGCAGCTGACGTCGTCGTCGGGGTCACCGTCGACGAGGTAGAAACAGCAGATCTCGTCGTCGGGAGCATCGTCGACGAGGCTGACAAAGTTTTCCCCGAGGAATGGGAAGTAGACGCCTCAGCAGCCTGAGAACAGTGTCCCCTAGGCGACAAAGCAGTAGGTGAAACCACAAAGGTGGCAGTTGTCAGAGGCAAAGCCAGCTTCTTTTTCTTCAGGAAAGGAGATGGTAACTCCTGCACACTACTGCGCTTAGAGGCTGGTTGAGAACGACCAGAAAAGAGACTTTCCACATCAGAGGGAGAGTTATCCTTGTCCTTCAGTCTCTGTAGCCATAAAAGCAGGCGGCCTTCTCTGTCCTTTAGAGTTTTTGTAGAAAAAGTTCTACAAAACTTACATTTTGCCACCTCATGGTCAGGATATAAACAGTAAATACACTTACTGTGTGGGTCCTCAGAGAACAAACGCAGTTTTCCACATGAAGAGCATGGTCTAAACAAAGATTTCTTACTAGAAGACATCCTCACTGACAAAAACTGAGCAGAGCTCAGGGAGACTCCCTGTCACACGACGTGCGGTAGAAAATCTGAGGTGAGAAGCTCTGAGGAGAAGGTTCTAGAGAGGGGCTGACGCCTGATTGGCTGGAGTTCGGACTTACATAATGACAGAGATAGACTACAAAGGTCTTTTGTCTCTCTCCATTGTATTCCTATGGAGTTTTTCTCTTATAGGTACACTATGTGTGTTTTACACCTATATGCACTAATTATATGATTACTTATGTATATATTTTACTATATATATATGTATATATTGCTATTTTATTTACCGTGGGACTCCCACTCCGACGACGGGGAATATTCAAGCATGTGAATCTATGAAAGACACCCTAATACTGGAGAAAAAAGGAAATACATCTTGAAGAGTCACCATAAGTGCTCTGAGAGGATGTATTGTTTTAGAGGTCTGAGGTCCAGTATAGGTCGGAGTGAACAGTCTTTTTTGGGAATGAGGAAGTATAGAGAAATGGTTCCATGCCTCCTTTCTGCAAAGGAGTTTGTACTTCCTGTTTGAGCAAAGTTTGGTACTGTTGGGAAAGTATGTGCCTTCAAGGTGGGATGTTTGAAGGTGTTTTGATGAGCTCCATACAATAACCATGATGGTTGACATCCAAACAGTGTTCTGTTATGGTTTTAAAGTAGGGAAAGAAACTTTGTAGTGGCACCCCGACAGGTGTAAAGTGGTCAGGGGGAATGGAAAGTTAGTCACTGTTTGGAATTAGAGGGTATGGTACCAGTGGAGGTACCTCTTCCACACCCTTTGAAATAATTCCCCGTATTTGTATCTCTGTAATATCCTCTTGAGAGGGAGGTGTGATGCTGCCTATAGGAAGAGGCACCCAATGTTTTATTGACCTGTATGGAAGTGGGGCGTTAAAAGGAACCGCAAGGAGTGGAGGTCTGAAGCGCCTCGATTGATTTGCAACCCTGTGGTTCGTTTTACATTTTTCTAGTGCGTGGTCCACTTGGGGACCAAATAGAAGTTGGTCAAAAGGGACATTAAGAAGCATCTTCTGTACCTCTGGCTTAAAGCTAGATATCCGTAGCCATGCATGTCTACATAGCAGGTGGTCTGTATTTATGCCGCTGGCGGCTGAGTCCGCAGCATCAAGGGCACATCTGATGGAGGTATTTGATATTATTTTACCCTCCTGTACAATTTGATGACCTATTTTTTTGTACTTCTCAGGTAGATTTAGGAGGAGTTCCTCCATCTCATCCCAATGGGGCCCCATCATCCTTGGCCAATTGCCCATGAGTACTGGCAATTCACCAATGGTTCAGTGACTGTGCTGCAACCCTTTTTCCAAAAGCTTCAATGAGTATAGATGCACATAAGCAGATGCCTCACTATCTGACAGTCTGCTCTTTTGCAGGCATGAGATACAACCAGGGAGTCTGGGAGAAGTTGCATTTAATGTAAGGTGAATGCGAGGGTGCAGCTTAGTATTTTTTTTATGTACATGTGATGTAATGATGCATTCTCGTACTGGATCTTTAAAGAGATCATATGCGTGGCAAAGCATCCCTTTTAGCATGGGCAGATACTGACATGCTCTATTAATAGTGAAGAGTGTTTCAAATAGGAAATCATCCTCTGTGTGGTCTTTGTGCAAGGGGAAACGGATGATATGCAGCTGCACTAGCTATAAGGTCTTGAAAGGATGTTGCATCATCTAGGGGTGACTGTCTGGATCATTATCCCCCAGGAGGGTCTATATCATAGCTGTCCCATGGATTTGTGTGTGTTGGAAAGGGGGCGGGGGGTATTGGTAATTATCTCCTCGATTTTCAGCATCAGACAGGGGAACCTTGTGGAGTAATGTCTCCTGTGTCACTAAGTTATGCATTATGTGAGGAAGGTGCTGTGGTGAAGGAGGTGACAGAGGTGGCAACAATGAGGCAAAAGTGGTGGCAAAGGACTAGTTGCAATGTCCTTTTTAGGCCTCGCCTGACCCAGCGCATGCGCTGGTCTGGCGAGACTTATTGAGAGGGCTCCAAAAAAGTGCTACCAGGCCAGCCTAGAGCTACAGTGCATGTGCGCGGGAGCGCGCACCGCGTTTTACCGCAATTACTTTCACTTTCGGCCGCACGGCCGCTTTGATGTTTGATCGTGATCGGATCGCGATCACTTTCACTTTCGCGGCCGCATTGCCGCTTTGCATAGCCAATAGGTCTCGCTTTTGGGACCTTATAAGTATTTAGTTACGCAAATGTTGCATGGCTAAACACTTGTAAGGTCCCAAAGGCGAGACCTATAGGCTATGCCAATGCTTGTTCTGTTTCTTATGAGGTACATATATCAATGTCCTCCTCAAAACAAAGCAGACGTTTTGATGAAACAGTCGCTCACTGAACTGTCTTTGCCAAATACCGACCAGTAGAAGGCTGAATATTCTGCTTTGGATCAAGCCTCTCAGTTTCAAGGATTGGTTCCGGTGCGGAAATGGTTGGTTTTGGTGCCGAACTTGATTTGGTGCTGGAGTGGTCGGAGCCAAAGAGGTGAAAGACGAGGTGCTCCGTGCCACTGCAGAGGCAAATTGCTCGGAACAGAGATCTGTCAGCTCGGAGTAATGAAGTTCGACTTGGCTTTCTCTGCTAGGCCTGATAATGGGACGGGACAATTTTCTTCATTGTGGTAGGGAGAGAGAGACAGGTTGCAAGCCTGATGAATGTATGCATAAAGGTATTTTTAGTGCCAGTTGGGACAGAACCGAAATGGGAGTTCGGTCCATCAGCACCACATTGTTTGTTGAATCAGACAAGATAGAAAAAAAGGCTTGAGTGGAATAAGACCAAATAAGGAAGTCCAAAGGCCACGATTGGAGAACATTGATTTGACGGTAGAGTTCAAGAGACTGCTTCTGTTTGAGAGGTCAAACAAACTAAAACAATACAGACCGGTAAAGTAATCAATGAACCAAAGGAAACCCGAAAGTGGTCTCGAACCAAAGTGCTGAAGAACATGTCCAAACCCAATAGTGGAAAGAAAAAAATCTAACATTTAAGTCAAAGCCCATGCGCAATATCACAGAGGTCTCCACTTTACCACGTGACTCAAGAGACTTCTTAGAAGAAAAACATCTTGTACACATCCGGACCCAACAACATACTTGCAATTCTGTATTCCATTATGACTCACAAATTCATAGGCACAGAATGAACATCTTCTATAAAAAAAAAACCTGTCTGCATGGGTTTTCTTTCCCCCCCAATCACCATTTTTAAAGAATTATAGATAATGCCAACACGATTGGACTTTTTGACTGTTGACTTTGCCAATGCTTTTTGGTGATATGCCGCAATAAGTATTTGCAATGCAAAAGGTCTTGCATTACTGATAGTTTGAGGTAGTGGCGTTGCAAATAATAATGCAATGCCAGTAGCTCATACTTTCAGTAATGCAAGATCTAGTGCATTGCAGTGAACAAAAAACCAGCAGTAGCTGCTCCTAGAGCTCCTTAGTGAGCAAGGTACCAGCACTGCATGACTAGGTGCAGCACCACAGGCTGCTCCTAGAGGTCCCTAGTTAGCATCGTAAACTTTGAAGATCTGGTAAATCCACCTTACCCATAATGCATTACATGCAAGACAGTACCACAAGTACATTAAAATAGCTATGTCCATATATAAACAATTAGTAGCTTTGAAATGTGACTACATAATAATTTTAATTCCGGATTAGGTTAGGTTGAACTCTATGTGGAGCTGATGAAGGGAAATTTATAGACGGTCTAATTTAAATGTGAGATGTGGTAGGTGCAGTACCTCAAACTGCTCCAAGAGGTCCTTAGGTAGCAAGGCACCAGCACTGGCAGTACCGCAAGCTGCTACTGGAGGTCCCTACTAAGCAAGGCACCAGCACTGCCAGTACCGCAAGCTGCTCCTAGAGGTCCCTAGTGATCATCAAACTTTTGGTCAATAATGGTACTCCCATAATGCATTGCATGCAAGATAGTACCACAAGTAGATTTAAATAGTTATGTCCCTATATAAAATTTGTAGCTTTGAAATGTGACAAAAGAATTATATTAATTCCGGATTAGGTTGTACTCTGAGGAGCTGATTAAGGAAAATGTATAGAAGGTCAAATAAAAAATTTGAGATGTGTAGGTGCAGTACAGCAAGCTGTGCCTAGAGGTCCCTAGTGAGTATCAAACTTTGAAGATATGGTAAATCCACCCTATCTTAGAAGTGATTAAATTTGATTTATGCAAATTTTCACAGCGGCCTGACTGGCTTTTTTAATTAAGCAGGAGGAGGGGAACAGGGTATGCTGGTGTCTGTCTGTACACTAGGAACACAAAGTAGAACCCCCAAGGACCTGTGGTCAGTGTTGGCACCAGACATGTTACGCTCCCTACAGCTCTCTTTCCTGGCGTTTGGGGTGGACTAATGCTGGCAACTTAAAAACACCCAACACCTTTCACAGGGATGTACAGCACCCAGACCTCTGGGAAAAGGGATTCATGCTTAGGTGGTGACACCTATAACCCTTGCCTTCGCTATAAGGCGTAACTGGAAAGTGTTTCTTGCACTGCAGACTATTGTGGTCTGCTGGGAGACACCCCAGGTACCCAGGCGGAGGACCCCAGGCAAAAACTGTAAGAAACGCGTTACTTACCTGTAACAGCAGTTATCCAGTATTGGTGTCTTTCATAGATTCACATGCCTGAATCATTCCCCGTCGTCGAGACGGGAGCCTCCGGTACATAGAAAAGTAATGTCCTATAGACATACATAGAGAAAAATAGGCCTAAGGGCCTCCCCTTAGTAGCCTACCCTTGTCCTTATGTAAAAAGGACCAAACTCTTAGAGCCAGCCAATCAGCTATCACCTCCCTCTAGAACCTTCTGACAGGAGCCTCAGTCCCTCAGATTTTCGTACGCACCAAGCTAGGTAGGCGTAACACAGTTAGAGAGAGACGTGAGTCCTTCCAGGGGAGGCGGGAGGGTTGCATGTGAATCTATGAAAGACACCAATACTGGATAACTGCTGTTACAGGTAAGTAACGCGTTTCTTATCCAGTATTAGGGGTGTCTTTCATAGATTCACATGCCTGAATCAGAGTAGTTAGCAGTACATTATGCACATTTCCGATGTAATCATGCCATATAGTCATTTTAGATAATACACATTACCATGCGACTTTGAAACATTGGCATACATCAATATATCATAGCAGCAAGAGATGTGCATACAAGGATGGCGGGATGTTGGAAGGCTCACCTCACTGGAATAGATGGCGAAGCACCGCCTGGCCACTGCTGCATCCTTCATAAGTTCAGGATCCAGGCAGTAGTGTCTGGAGAAGGTGTGCGGTGACTTCCACGTCGCCGCTCTACATATGTCCAAAATCGGCACTCCAGCGAACAGCGCTGCTGATGTGGACATCGCTCTGGTGGAATGCGCTTCAACCTTAGCTCTCAAAGGCCGTCCGGCCCCGTCATGGCAGAATGCTATCGCTAAGTAGATCCACCTTGAGATGCTCTGTTTCATTAGAGGCATACCCATCCTTGGCCTACTGTAGGCCACAAATAGCTGTGATGACTTCCTGAAGCTCTTTGTTTTGTCTATGTAAAACTTTAGACACCTTTTGAGGTCCAAGAAGTGTAGCGTCCTTTCTGCTGTGGTGGTAGGGTTTGCAAAGAAGGAACGTAGGACCATCGGTTCATTAAGGTGAAAGTCTGAAGGCACTTTCGGTATGAACTTGGGATTTGTCCTCGGCACCACCCTGTCGTGTTTGAACTGCATGAAGGGTTCCTGAATGGATAGAGCCTGTAGCTCGCTGACTCTCCTGGCAGATGTTAGAGCGAGCAGCAGAGCCGTTTTCCATGAGATGTACTTGATGGATGCTCGATGAATGGGCTCAAAAGGGTGCTTCATGAGTTGAAGGACTAAATTAAGGTGCCATGTCGGTGGGACCCCTCTAGATCTTGGGAAGGATCTATATAGTCCCTTTAGGAACTGCTTGATAAGCCTATTGGACCAGAGAGACGGTCCTTTGTAAGTCCTGGTGAATCGTGAAATGGCCGCCAGATGCACCTTTATGGATGCGTGCGCCAATCCTGACTGTGCCAAGTGTAGTAGATATGGCAATATCTGTTCGGGTGTGATATGGCGTGGTCTCAGGCCTTTCTCTAAACACCATGTGCAGAATCGTTTCCATTTTAGAGAGTACGTTTTGTTGGTACTGTCCGCTCTTGCTTTTGCCAGCACGTCCCTGCATTCCTGCGGGATGTTTAGATGACAGAACTCTCTGTGCTCAGGAGCCAGGCCGATAACCTGAGCGATTGTAGGTTCGGGTATTGCACCTGCCCGTTGGACATTGTCAGCAGGTACGGGTGCTGCTTCAGACGAATCGGTGTCCTGATGGAGAGGCGATGAGGATCCGAGAACCAGTGCTGCCTCGGCCAGAACGGGGCAATTAGGATCAGGGTACAGGGCTCCGCCTTCATCTTCCTGAGAACCCTGGAAATCATCGGAAACGGTGGAAAAGCGTACGCAAATACGCTGAACCAACCTATGGAAAAAGCATTTCCGAGTGACCTTGGTTGGGGACGCCAGCTTGCGTAGTTTGGACATTTGGCGTTCTCCTTGGTGGCAAACAGGTCGATTCCTGGGACTCCCCATTCTGAGAATATGTGATCCAGCGTACTCTTGTCGAGCTCCCATTCGTGGGAGAGGGATTTCTGTCTGCTTAGGGCGTCCGCAATGGTGTTGTCCTTGCCCGGGACATAGTCCACCCTGAGCGTGATCCCATGGAGTACAAGCCAGTTCCAGACCTTTTGCGATTCGCGTGATACAGGGAGGAACGCGTTCGCTCACTCTTTGTTGAGATAGTGCATCGTCGTGGTGTTGTCCGTTCTGACGAGCACCTGGGAGTTCTGGATGCGTGGTAAAAAGGCTTGTAGCGCCAGATACACAGCCCTCAGTTCCAGAAGATGGATATGGAGTTGCTTCTCCTGATTTGTCCATTTGCCGCTTACTTGGAGGTCCTGTAGGGCGGCTCCCCAGCATTCCAGGGGTGCATCGGTGGTGATCACCAGAGGTGCTGCTGGAAGTAGGAATGGCAGTCCTATAGACAAATTCTTGTGATTTCTCCACCATTCCAGGCTCTTGGATATTTGCGGTGTTATCTGCACAATGTCTTCGAAAGAACCTGTACTCTGTGTCCATTGGTTCGTGAGGGCTTCTTGCAATGGACGCATCCTGAGTCTGCAGTGAGGGATGAGGAGTATACAAGAAGACATCATTCCTAGGAGTGATTTGTAGGTTCGAACTCTTAGGGACTTCTTTGATGCCACAGCCGTGGCCAGAGATATTATTTTGTTTTTCCTTTCCTTTGAAGGAAATGCCCTTGCGCATTCCGTGTTCAAGGTCGCCCCGAGGAAGGTGATGTTTCTTGTTGGGGACATGCAGGATTTCTCGTGATTGAGAGTCAATCCTAGATGTTGAAAAAGATTGGTGCAGGCGTTGGAGGATTCGGTCGCGCCTGCAGCTGAAGGTGCCTTTACCAGCCAGTCGTCGAGGTAGGGGAAGACTTGGTGACCCATTTGACGCAGGAAAGCTGCCACAGGTGCAAGGCACTTGGTGAAAATCCACGGTGCGGATTTGAGGCCAAAGGGTAGGACTTTGAATTGGTAGTGATGTCCTGCCACCTCGAATCTCAGGAATTTTCTGTGCCCCTTGAGTATCGGGATGTGGTAGTAGGCATCCTGGAGATCCAAAGATGTCATAAAATCTCCTTTTTCTAGAATGCCTAGTATTTCTTGGATCGTCACCATCCTGAACGACTGACTCTTCAGGAAAGAGTTGAGTGCCCTGAGGTCTAGTATGGGCCTCCACTTTTTCTCCTTCTTGCGTATAAGAAAGAAGCGGGAATAGAATCCTTTCCCTCTGAGACGATGGATCTCGCTCGATCGCTCCTTTCTTCAACATCGCAGATATTTCTTGGAGCAGCAGTCGTAGATGTTTGTGCGGAAGCCTGCGGGGAGGGGTTGCAGGTGGGATGGTGGTGAATTCCAGGGAATGGCTGAATCTTATTAATTGGAGTACCCACCAATCTGTGGTGATGAGATGCCAATTTTCTAGGAAATGGGTCAATTTTCCTCCAATCTTTAATGAGGGATATAGTTGCTGGACTGGCTGGAGTAATTGGTCACTGGCGTCCGCCAGTGCCCCTCTTCTGGTTTTTGCCCCTGAAGTTTGATCTCCCATAAGAAGTCTGACGACCTTGTTGCTGCTTCTGATGGTACTGGGATTTATTCTGGTAGGAATACGAGGACCTATTTTGATAGGATCCCCTGTAGGAGGACTGGCCCCTGGATTTGTTGCCTCGAAAGGACTGATTCCTTGCCTGCAAAGTACCAAGTGCTCTAGCAGTATCAGTGTCTTTCTTGATCGCTTGGAGCGCCTCGTCAATCTTGTCCCCGAAAAGGTGTTGGCCGAAGGGCATGTCCAGCACCTTCGTCTGCACCTCTTGCCTGAATGATGTTGCCTTAAGCCATCCCTGACGGCGCAGGACTGCTGCCCCAGCTAGTTGTCGAAAGCCCGTCATGGCTACATCTATGGCACAATCAATGATCTCAGCTGCCGAGGTTTGACCCTCCGTTAGCAGTGCCTTGACCTCCTCCTGAACTGTGTCTGGCAGTTCCGCTATATATGGGGCTATATCTTCCCAAAGCTGGCGGTTATAACGCCCTAACAGGGCTATGGAGTTGGCCACCTTGATGGTCATGGCCGATGTCGTAGTAAACCTTTTACCGATTGTGTCCAACTTCCTGCCTTCCCTGTCTGGTGGGGCTGACAGAGAAGAAGAAGGGTTGCGAGAATTCTTTTGGGCCACCTGGGTTACGACCAAATCCGGTTTCGTGTGCCCATTAAGGCAAGCTGGCGCTGTGGTTGGAGCCTTGTATTTTTTATCCAGGCGTGGAACAACCGCAGGTACAGAGGCCGGCGTCGGCATCAGTTTCTTCCCCTGGTCCCAGAGAAATTCTATTATTGGGATCGACTTCGTGGTCTTCTTTGTTTGCTCTTTGAAGTCATGTAAGAAGCACTCGGTCTCAGTCGATTCCATCACCATATGAAATCGCGTCGCTGCTCTTTCCACTATTCTATGGAAACCGCCAATATCCACTGGCGGTGAATCTGCTTGGCGCGGTTGGGGTGAAGCTGGGGAAGATGCCACATACTCTTCCTCCTCATCGTGATCCGTGTGGTCTTCTTGGACTTCCCCCTCTTCCATTTCTTCAGCCTCCTCATCTGATGATTCTATCACCTGAGGTGGCACTTTCTCTTGGCGGACCTGAGTAGTTGGCCGTGTCTGTTTTGGGGCTGCCGCTGGTGTATTTGTAGTAGGCGTCGGGCCCCCTGTCTCAGTTGCCGGTGATTCCGGGAAACGCTGTTTGTAGTCCTGGATAAGGTATTTAAGGTCATTTACAATTGAAACGGGAAGGCATACCATCGGGGTGACCTCCGTGCGAACCTGAGCTCGGAAAGAGTGTTCCTGGTAGCTCATCTCCTCCTGTTCTTCGTCCGTGCTCTGACATTTCACGTGAAGGTCTGAAGGGGAAGTAGCCTGATCCAGGAGTTCTCCTTCAGATTCCTCACTCTGGAGAATCTCCGTAGGCAAATGAGTTTGCACCTTACTTGGTGACGTTGTTTCTGGTGTAATCTGCTTCTTGGTCAGTTTGCCAGACACAGAACCTTTTGCAGGATCCCCTGCCGTCGTCATTGGTGTTGTCGACGGTGGTAGGGTCAGACGTTTCTATCAGCTTGGATTTCTTCCATGGCTCAGTAATGACCAATGTCGACGACGATTCCTCCGTCGACGGCACCCTCGTCGACGGCATGACCTTCGTCGACGGTGCCTCCGTCGACGATGCTTTCGTCGACGATGCGCTCGTCAACGATTCATTCCTCGTCGACGTCTTAGTCGTCGACTTCGTCGTCAACACTCCCGTCGACGGGGGGCTCTTCCTCGATAATGTCGTCGTCGACGGGGCAATCTTCGTCGTCGACGTGCTTTTGGGCGTCAACGACGGCTTCAGCAGTATTATAGATGGAATAGGTTTACCTGCTGACGACGATGGAGTGGTCGTCGTCGACGAGAAGACAGACGACGCTGTCGTCGTTGACACAGTCGTCGTCGCTGTGGAGACAAACTGGCGCCACAACTCTTTTTTGCGCTGAGGAGGATGTCGCAAGTTTGCTGGACGACTGGGTAGGCTTCTTAAAAGCCTGAGAATCCTTTTCAGACACTGAAGATTGTCGATCTCTCCTCTGAAGACTTCTTTTGTGCCTTCATAGGAGGAGTGTCTGAGGGGCCAGGGGACGCCACTCTTGGCCTCTTCAGGGAGACTTCAGAGGTCCTTGAAAAGCTTCCCTCTGAGGATTCCACATTTTCCTTCTCCTTAAGCCTGTCCAGCCAGATGAGCAGGCGACCCTCTCTGTCCCTCAAGGTCTTGTGAGGGAAAGACCTACATATCTTAGTCTTTAGGTATGTGGTCAGGATAAAGGCAATATAGGCAGAGGTCATGCTTGTCATCCACATGTAGCCTTTTCTTCCCACATGAAGAGCAGGCCCTGAAAAGGGCTTTCTTCTGGGATTCAGACATGCCAGAATTTTGAAGAAATAAATCACTTACTGCAGTGATAAGTGGCTTGAAGTAATCCTGTTCAAGATTTTGAAGAAAGAACTCACTTTTAAAAGTGAACAAGTTGGTTTTGAAGAGATCCTGAGGAGAACTCAGGCTGCAAACTCCCTAGCACAACGTGCGGTAGAAAATCTGAGGGACTGAGGCTCCTGTCAGGAAGGTTCTAGAAGGAGGTGATAGCTGATTGGCTGGCTCTAAGAGTTTGGTCCTTTTTACATAAGGACAAGGGTAGGCTACTAAGGGGATGCCCTTAGGCCTATTTTTCTTTATGTATGTCTATAGGACATTACTTTTCTATGTACCGGAGGCTCCAGTCTCGACGACGGGGAATGATTCAGGCATGTGAATCTATGAAAGACACCCCTAATACTGGATAACCCAAAATTACCAGTGAGCCCCAAATCCCCTAAATGGCAGACGAAATGCACACTAACCCCAGTGACCATCCCAGACGGCATCCCCACACCTGGGGAGGGTTGCAAGGGGGCAAGTAAGGCTGCATCTCCAGAAAGAAGCACCAGTGCTGGGAAGGCGGTGCGACGAAGGCCTCATGGCCAAAGGCAGGTGCACCTGAAAATCCCAATGCTATCAAACCAGGAAGCAAGGGGAGAGCGAGGCAGGGACCAGGCAAGGGACCGCCCCAGAACACATCAATGGGTACACAGTCTCCCACCGGCACTCACAGGTCATGCTGTGGGAGGACAAGGAAGGGCCCAGGCTGGCCAGAGACTTGTTCCTGAGCAAGGTCCTCAAACCAGCAGGAGTCCCAGTGACTGAGGTGCTGAGCTGCCAGGCGTCCTCGTTGGGCATGATATTTCTCCTCCGCTTCATCATCCAGGCCCTCTTCAGGAAGACCTCTTCCAGGGGAAAGAGAAACACCCTACAGCATCTTCAGCTTCACGACAGGATGGGTGCCAGTAACAGAAGAGGGTAAATGTTGAGATGACCAACCTCCACATTCCAGACAGATATTGCGTCACTTCTCCAGAGGTACGCAACCATCCTGAATAGACCAACAAAGGTCAGAAACCGCAACGGAATATGGAACACAACCTGGCGAGCAACCATCAACCTCCACAAGGAACCTGCAGAGAGAGACGGAATGAAGTTTCAACCTAGGAGCCGACTAAGGGACAACCCTTCACCTGCAGGAGTGCGAGGTCGTGGGCCACTTCGGAAAAGACTGCCCGAAGAAGTTCTGCACCATCTGCAAACAGACAGGACACGACGCAGGCACATGCAGCGGGATCAAGAAGTGCAACTTCTGTGGAGGAGAGGGTCAAACCTACTACCAATGCCCCAAGTCTGATCTGCCAAAGACATATGCAGCAACCCAGCCTGGAGACACACCGGACCAAAGTTATCCCTGGCAGCCAATGCCCAGCTGAACGCCCTCCTGTAGGATGCCAAGATATAAGCGGCCAAGACACGGGCAACACCAAGGAATACGGACCAGAAGGGCCAGGATCCGAAGGGCCCAACACCCCAAGGACCAGGCCCAAAGAACCCGGAGGACTCAAAGGCAGGACCAGCCACAGCAGGAGCCAACACCACCGACTGGGACAGCACAAGCCAAGGAAGTCCACCAACCCAAGGGACTCCCGTCGAGAGACACCGGAATCAGAGGATAGGGAAGAGAAGGGGGGCCGAGGACTCTGCTATGGCAAACGAGGATAATAAGAAGAGGAAGGGGAAGCAACTCGAAGTGAAAACAGAGCAGCGGGAAGACTATGACAGGACCCCAAGAGACATGGGGCCAGGTCTGGTCCTAAACACTGCGCCGGACGTGTATGAAGATGGAGGCAGCGGTGGAACAGTAGAGGGGAAATGCCAAGGACGCCAGGAACCACCAGGCAGTCGCACCGTAAGCACTACCGCCAACCCCCAAGCAGAAAACAGAGGTGGGGTACGTGGCAACCGCCGTTGCCCCCCCTTACAAAGAAGAGGTAGAAAACGAGCAATGACAACAATGAAAGAGGACTTCCTAGCAAGCAAGATCAACAAAGCCAGGAGTGAAGAGGATGACGGTATCACCACCATCCATGACGAGAGCGAAGATGAGGAGGAGGAAATGGAGAGGGAAGAGGAGGAAGAAGCTGCCTCCATAGAAGGCGCACTCTAGAAGCTCCACCAACAGCTGAACATGTTGGGAGCCACTGAGGCCACAGGAGTGGCAGAACAGTGGATCTGGGACGTGGGAACTGAGATGTTGATCGGAAACAGAGGACAGCACAGGAGAGGGAGAGCAGGAAGCTCGGCACTCCAATTAGAGCTATCCAGGGCCTTCTAACCCAGTAGGTTTCGAAACGGACACGGACTGCTAGAGTTGAGACAATGGCAATATCATTGTTCACCCTTAACGTCAGAAGTATGAAGGATCAGGTTAGGAGGGTCGGCACGATGCGCATCCTGGCCGCTCAGAACCAAGGTATCTGCTTTCTGCAGGAATGCTGGATTCAGTACGCCCAGTTGTACAGCCAACTCGAACAGCAGTGGACGCACGGGCCATCTTTTTGGTCTGGAGGTCACTATTGCAAATCGTCAGGAGTGGCCATTCTAATCAAGAGAAGGCATTTCACCACAGACCTGCATGGTCACCCAACAGGTCAACAGTGCAGGGCATGGACGACTCGTGGGCCGGTGAGCCCCTTGGGCTCATCAAGGTCTATGCGCCCCCAGAGAAGAATGAGTGACTAGAGATGTTCAGGGTACTCCGGATGCAACTCGTGACCTTCAGAACCATTCTAATGGGTGGTGATTTCAACTGCACAGTAGAGTTGGATGGACGCTCTCGGTCAGGCTCTGCAGGGATGCATGTGACGTCCAGGCTGTTGGTGGAAATAAGAGAGGTGTCCCCCCAGGATGTTATTGGAAGAATGATGCTGAATGCCAGAAAGGTTTCCTGGAGTGGGCCTGCCGGATCTGTGCGTGCATCTCCCCAACGGTAAAGCCTGGGCAAAGCTCAATAGTTGCCGTCAACTTCTCTGACCACAGAGCAGTCCGTTTCGAGGGGGAACTTACAGGGACGTTACCTGCTGGCCCAGGATCGTGGAAGCTGAACTGCTTGTTGTTGGCAAACAAGGAGTTAGTGGTAAACCTCAGAACCGTGTATGTAGAGTGGAGGAACATAGAGGACTTTTCACTCCACCAGTGAGTGGTGGGAATGGGTGAAGCACAGGTTCCGGAGCTTCTTCCAGGATGCAAGCAGAGCTGCTGCACCAGAAAAGAGGGCGTTCAGAAAACTGCAGAGCAAATAACAGCAACTGTACAAACTCAAGCTCAGGGGATGGGACGTGGATGACTCTTTGGAGGAAACCCAAAAAAGGCTCACATAGCACTTTAGGAAAGAATCCCAAAAAATCATCTTTTGGACCAGTACCGTGAACCTCTAGAAGGACGAGAAATGCAACTAGTTCTTTAAGAAACTTTACTCAGCCCACACACCGCTGGTAGAGCTTCGGGATTCGGAGGGCAACCTCCAAAGTGAGAAGGAGCAAGTCATGAGAGGCGTAACCAACTTTTATGGCGAACTATAATCACCGAAGTTGTCATGTAGTAAAGATCGTTATCTATATATGTACAATGCTAAGTTAGCACAACCGCGTTAGATATTAGAAAGCCATCTTGCCGCTTTTGCTGCTTTTGCACACAACACTGTAGTCACATGTAATTAAATTAAGAAATGCTTGCTCGACTTTGCTTCACATGAGAACTGTCTGTTGTTCACATCCCAAACAGTGAGCAGGGACCTTGGTCTGTACATAGTGTAAACAAACAGTCTAGGTCGCTAGACGGTGCATGTTCTTGGGTTCAGGTTGATCGGCCCACTATTTAGCCATAACACGCACGCAGCTGCAAATACCTGAAAGTCGGGTGCTTTTAATATTGCAGTGTTACATGTTTTCATTACATTCGGAAGAAGAGCTTTCCCAGGAGCAGAGCCTAGCTGATCCTGTGATGTGATCTCACTGAGCTGATCTTTACGGTATGGGGTTCCCCATTCAAGCCTAGAGACCTTTTACTAGTCTAATAATAATATTAGTTTGCTAGCGAAAGGAAGGTGGCTGAGATCCACTATCATTTTAGTATGATTACTCCTTTCATTTTCTATGGTATTGTAATTATGCTTATGGTTTTGATTTTAATCATTTGTCTGCTTATGTTAGCCAAAGTACTGCATCTTAGGACACGAGGTTTATAAAATAAACTCTTTAAACTTCACCGTGTCTTTGTTTATTCTGTTGTGGACTGATATGAGAATAATTATGAACAGGTATTTCTGATTCCCATCATTCCTGAGAAATACACTAAGTCGCTTGTTCTGGGTTGTCTATACATTGGGACCGCCGAAATAAAACTCGGATAACGAATGGGACACTGATGCTGGTCGGATAAGGGGTTCTGAGGTGAGTTTTTGGTTCACCACAATTCACTGAGGTCCTGGTTTCCTGTGCATAGTTCTGTGCATAAGCAGAATCCCTGCAACAGTCAGAGAGCCCAGGCAGATAGTTTCCTGGAGGGCATCTGAAAGACACTGGGTCCGGAAGAGAGAGAGGGACTGAACGTGCCCTTCACCCTGGAAGAGCTGCACTTGGCCGCCACGACCTCCAAGAGAGGCAAGACACCTGGGAATGATGATCTCCCAGTGGAACTTTCTTTCAAACTGTAGGACCTGATCAGGCTGGACTTGCTGGACCTCTACGAGGAAATGGTGAGCAAAGGCAGTATGCCGCAATCCCTGCAAGAGGGTATGATAACACTCTTGTACAAACAGAAAGGCGAAAGAAGACCTCTAGAACTGGAGGCAGATTTCTTTCCTCAATGTGGACTACATGATTCTCACGAAGGTGATTGCCAATTGCCTAAAGAAAGTGATAGCTAAGTTAGTTCACCCTGGCCAGGCCTGTGGGATACTGGGTCGGCAAATCGCAGACAGTCTTGCCCTGGTCCTGGACACAATCGAGTAAGTCAAGGGCTGCAAGGTCCAGATGGCATTGGTCAGCCTGGATCAAGAAAAGGCGTTCGACCGGGTTTCCCAGGAGTTCATGGACTGGGGGACTTCTACTGTGACATGGTGACCACAATGCATAAAGACATCTTCAGCATGGTGTTTCTTAAATGGCTGGAGAACAGACCCCCCTTCCTGTCCTGTCGGGGTTGAGCAGGGCTGACCGCTTTTCCCCCCTCCTGTTCATCTGGTTGATTGAGCTCCTCGCCGAACATATCTGGCAGAACAAGATCAGAGCAGTGAAGGCACCAGGAAGCAGGGGAAAAGGCAAAGTGAAGGGCTCCCTCTAGAAGGACGGACGATGTCTCAGTCTTCTACTTGGACGGACTATCTGTGAAAGAGCTGGAGAGGACCTGTATAGAGTTTGGGAAAGCATCAGGAGCAAAGATCAACAACGCCAAGTCGGAAACCCTACTCTTCAGACACTGGACCCCCACCTGAGGACCTCTGCTATTCCCCATCAAGCAAGACTTCCTGAAGATCCTTGGAGTCTGATTCGACAGAGAATACATGGGAAAAGAGACTGGTGAAGCTGGGACTCTGGAGCCTCCGGAAGCTGACGATCGAAGGAAAGTCTTTGGTCCTGCAGAACAAGACCCTCCCAGTGCTCCAGTATGTCGCTAAAGTGTGGCCTTAAGACACAAAAGGGACCCCCCTTTGGGAAGGATTTAAATTGCCAGAAATGAATACGCTCCAAGGGTTTCAGCTGTGGGACCTAATCAGGATTTCCAAACTAGAAGATCTAGTAAAAGGGGGCAATCTAGCCTCCTTAGACACTACAAAACACATACCAACTACGGAAAACTCAAAACTATTCATATCTTCGGCTACATCATGCATGGAGGGCGACAGGGATAGACATTGCGGACATAAAAAAATGTCACGCTTAGAAGGCAGATTATTGCAAGAACTCCTCCCCGATAAAGCAATTTCATGGACCTACAACACAATTTATTTATTTGAAGAGTTTTATATAGCGCTGGCTAGAGCCAGGAGGTATCAGAGTGCTTTATATGAGGATAAGCGTTACAAAAAACAGTTACTTCATTTCAACAGCTACTAGAGCATAGCATTAAATAGACAAAAAAAAAAAACAGTGTTACATAGTTCCATCAGTTAATAGAGCATAGCTTAACATCGAAACAAGTCCTATGGGTCATAGAAGGAAGTGGGGGAATAGTACGGGGTTGGAAGGTTGATCGGGTCAGGCAGACCGGCCAGGAAGATAGTACTTATGGGGAACATCAACAAAGTCAGAGTAAACAAGTCAACTAACACGCTGCTGCTTTGTCGGGGGAGCAATACTTTGTGCGTCTCAGCCGCCATATCGGAAAGGCATAGCGGGAAACCAGGCAACTGTGGTCAAGTCCGGAAGGCAGGTGACAGCCAGAGGGGTGATCCCCAGCCCGTCTCCTCAGCAGCTACCTAGGCAGGTCAACCAGGCATTGGCCGTGTTGGAAATGGATTTGAAATCGGCAGTGGCCATGTCCACAGGGTAGCTGACGGCCGAGGGGGTGATCCACAGCCAATCGCCTCTACAGCTAATTCGGTAGCTCCACCGGGTATCGGCTATATTGCTAGGGCAACGTCCGCAGTCGAAAGATTATCACGGTTCCATTTGAAATTGTTGAAGTCTGCATTCAAGTTAGATCAGGGGAATTGGGGAATCCAAGGACCACCGCCATAGACCCCCCTGGGAGTAGAGGGTCCTAGGGGGCGGTAGAATCCAGGGGTAGAAGCCAAAAAGGCAAAACCTACCCAGTGAGCTCCCGGTCAGAGGTCATCACCTGTTGGCCATCTTGGAGGTATTAGACTTTTTTGGTGGCATAGAAGAGGTCTGTCTTCCGATCTCACTTGGTGAATCTTTGTACTTGTTCCTCTGTCGTATGAGTTGCGACAGATCTGTTTTTGTTTCAAGGTCTATTGCTGTTAACCCCACTGAGTAGACATCTTGCTGGAGTGTCGTCAGACGCCCATTTAGTTCTGTTTGGAGCGCTTCCAGGGATGTTTTGAGAACAGCCTTGAGCTCCTCAAGCAGTTTGCGTTTAAATTCTCGTAGGGATGCCATGAGTTCTTTTGTTAATGCCATTCCTGTGCTCTTCTCTGGTTACCCTGTGGGCTCTTGTCCATCTGTCTTGGCAAAATAACTAGAGACCCCGTTAGGTTGTGGGTGGGATTTCTTTGGCAGCATCAAGATAACTCCCCTGTCGCACAGGCCAGTTGGAAGTTGTCCCGCACCACCTCGCCTTAGATTAGTCCCGCTACTGGGGCCCCCCCCACCCCCACCCCCCCACTAGGATGTCCACTTCAGACGTGGTCTACGCTCTATGAGCGACCTACTTCGATCCAGTCTGATGTACTCCCCTCTCTTTTTCTTAATAAGTTAGCGCTCCTGGGAAATTCTGCTGGGGGCTCTCTCTCGTTCTAACTTGCCCCATGCGGCATCCCCTGGAAGCCACTATTGTTTTGCTGTTAGCAGCTTTGTCTCCAAGTGGTCCCCTCTCCTCACTTTATGGTGTGACTCAACAGCAAACTGACCAGGCCGCCATTTTGGAGTCAGGCAGGGATATTAATGAATAATATCCCTGATAAGTTGGGACCCCTCAAGGGAAAAATGGGAACACACCTCGGGACCAATGGAAACCATCAACTGGGAGGCGGCCCTAATGCACCCAAGGGAAGTATCCATTAAACTGAGACTATGCCTCATACAATTTAAGATTCTCCACAGAGTATATTTTGATAAAGCACACTTGCATGCCATGGGTAGAGCAGAAACACCCCACTGCCTGCGCTATAAAACACAACATGGTAATTATATACATCAGGGGTAAATTAGACGAGGGAGGCAGGGCCGTTCTGTCATTGCTTGATTTGTCAGTTGCCTTCGATACAGTCCCACACGACGGGCTCTTAATCAGACTTAAAAATATTGGCCTCGGTGCGACTGCCCACACGTGGATGTCCTCCTATTTTTGAAAACAGATCCCAGGATATCTGGCTTCCATCCTTCTCCCCGGTCCCCGCCATCAATATTGGTGTCCACCAGGGCTCCATTCTCAGCCCTACCCTCTTTAATATTTGTCTTTCTCCCTTGGTATCCTTGGTAGAGGAAGCGGGTACCAAGATTGTTTCTTACGCTGACAATACTCAGCTTATTTTCTCGTGTGATAAAGGCTCTGAAAGGGCAAAGATCAATTCCTGCATCTCGAAGGCTTTCAACTGGCTGAGGGTCAATCAGCTCAAGTGTAACCCGGATAAAACGGAAGTTGTTTTCTTCAAAAAACTAGAAGCACCAGATTGGAGTTTCTGGTGGCCCAAGGATCTGCCGCCCGCCTGCTGGTAAAGAGAAAGTAAAAAAACCTGGGAATAATTAGACAAAACATTGTTGATGCGTTCTCAGATCCAATATCTTTCTGGTGCATGCTTCGGTATACTCCAAATGCTAAAAAAAAGAAAATGTTGCCACTTCTACCGCTGAAGAGAGGAAGGATTGTTGTGCAGGGTCTTGTGACATCAAAGCTTGACTACGTCAACTGCCTGTACCTTGGTTATTCTAAATCCTTGACCCAGCATTTGCAAGTGGTTCAAAAGGCGGCGGCGAGCGCCATCGTGAGATCTAGAGCTAGTATGTCCCGATTCGCAAATCCTTACATTGGATACGCATTAAAAAGCAGATTGACTTTAAAGCTATAACCATCTTTTTTAAAGCCTTTCACAAGGCGGGAGCAGGGTACTTAATTAAACGAGCTAACCATTACTCTACATCCAGACCCTTGCGTTCTTCTGACGCCAATCTGGCAATTGTGCCAAAAACACGCCTTGCTCGCATTGGCGGTAGATCTTTCGACTTTCTGGGTGCAAAACTGTGGAATAGCCTGCCGGAGACTGAGGCTTGGCACAAACTTACTTTCTTTTAGAAAGAATCTAAAAACATGTCTGTTTAATCAATAATTGGCTTCTCCCACTCATTTTCTCCCCGCTGTATGCGCCAGGACACTTAAGCTTAAATAGCTGTGCGCTTTATTAAATACTGCATTTCATTCTATTCATTTATATTCATACGCTCTGGGACTGTAGCCACATCCAAACATATTGGATTCAGATATTGGGGGGAACTAAAGAGAGTACTGGGAGCGCAATTAAGGAGCCCAAGTACGTCCGGTTGCGCATCCCTACTGAGGTAGATTTACAGTGCAGCAAATCCTGGTTATGTAATTTAGGGCCGACAGTGGCCAAGAGGGACATAGCCAGTTACTGGGGAGACTAGGATCCACCCACACTCACTGAATGGAAGACACACATGGACCTTTATATGGTGGCAGAAAGGGTGGGTTTTCAGGCCTGGGGTTGACAACAAAATCTTTGTATGATCTGGACCCCCTGGCTGAAACATTACTGATTAGAGATGGGAGACTGAGAGGACACCTGGTATTGCGTGACAAGGCTTTGAGAACAGGGGGGAGTTGGATTTCTCACCCTCTATCTTATTGGGCTTTTGATCTGTATTTCTCAGCAATTCACCATTTTGTAATAATGATCACTACAGATAACAGCCCCGAGCGGGCTTCTTGAGCGGTAGCCCCGTTTATGTTAATGCAGTCTATTTTTTCAAGTTGTACATATCACTGCAATGTCATGCGGCTATTTATGCGTCCCCGATATGTACAATACCTGCTTTCGTAAAAATAAAAAGTTAAAAAAAAAGTGTGGCCTGTGCACACCCATACGGCCACGGCCATCGAGAGAATGATCTACTTCATCTGGAGCTCGAAGATAGTCAGAGCGAAAAGAGGGGTGATGTTCAATACCCACAAAAAGGAAAGCAAGGGAGTGTCAGACATCGCCACCATCGTGAGGAGAATCTTTGTGTGCCACTGCGTGAGGAACACCCCAGGGACTGAAGATGAGAGCCAAGTCTGCTTTCTGATGGCACGCTTCTACCTGTTGCCAACGTGAGGTGCCTCGGATGGGTAGAGGGGGGTGAGCATTGTCCCGTACAACTGGGAGACTCTGTGGTTCTACAAATAAGAGGAGAAGTTTGTGAAGGAGTTCAGGTTGGAGGCTGCCTCCCCCACCACATGGATTCCCAAAGCTTGTCCAATAACAGATACGAGCAAAGGACATCAGCGAACCGATCCGCGCTCTCACCTATGCCAAAGCATACCAAGTGTGGGGAAACGTCGCATCCAAGCGCCTGACGAACCAGTACAAAGACATGGAGGACTTCCTGTGAGAGCCTTCATGCACGCAAGTGGACTCAACCGATACAGGTCCTGCCCGACAGGGTGCACCATGGATGAGACGACATACCATCTCTTCAGGGAGTGTACGTGAGCACAGGACTTTCTGAAGGCCCGAGGGACGGAGCTTAGGGCCTGGTTAACTACTTCATGCATCACCACAGACTCTGATGTATAGTTTGTTCCCATGGACACATGCACTAGGCGACCTCCCAACGACTGACGACTAAATAGGGTGCTGTGGAAGGTGACGACTGATGTATCTGAACTAGAAACGACACCTGGATAAGGAAGAAAAACAAAACGCACCCTACCCATAATGCACTATATGCAAGACAGTACCACAGTACATTAAATATATACAATTAGTAGCTTTGAAATGGGACAAAATAATTGTTAGATTAATTCCAGATTGGGATGAACTATGTGGAGACGAGGAAGGTAAATTTATAGACGGTCTAACAGATGTGTAGGTGCAGTACTGCAAGCTGCGCCTAGAGTTCCCTAGTGAGCATCAAACATTTGGCCACATATGGTACTCCCCCAATGCAATGCATGCAAGACAGTACCACGACTACATTCAAATAGCTATGTCCATATATACAATTAAAAGCTTTGAAATGTGACAAAACTATTATATTAACTCTGATTAGGTAGTACTCTATGTAGAGCTGATGAAGGGAAATTTATAGAAGGTCTGATACAATTGTGACATGTAGGTGCAGTACAGCAAACTGCGCCTACAGGTCCATAGTGAGAATCATAAACATTGAAGCTATAGTAAATCCACCCTACCCATAATGCATTGCATGCAAGACAGTACCACAGGACATTCAATATATACAATTAGTAGCTTTGAAGTGCGACAAAAAAATTATTACATTAATTGCAGATTAGGTTGAACTCTATGTGCTCTATGTGGAGTTGATGAAGGGAAATTCATAGGTCTAATATAAATGTGAGCTGTCCCAGCAAGTAAAGTAACCACTGCCAACCTGGTTTAGGACCAAGTGAATGTCCTGTCTGAAGGCCTTTAAGAAAATAGTGCCATGAATCTAATTAAAACCTAGCACTTAACACATGTAATAGGGATGTCCTCAGGGAAGGTTACAAAAAGAGAGGGTGGTACCAAGGAGGGCTGCAAAGCCTAATGACCGATGAAAAGCCACCATTTACAAAGGTCGGGGACAAGAGCCAATTAAAAAGATGGAAGGGAAGTAGGCAGAGTTTCATGCACATATCCTGAATACAGCATGTCTCGAAGAGACAGAGCAAGCACTGCCTAGGAGAGACCTAAAAAGGCACCATGACAAACCATGCTGGAGTATGCATTATTACACAGCTGGTGGCCATGTCAATATCGAATATGCTACTTACCAGTATGCATCTGTTCTTGGCATGTAGGGCTGCTGACATTCATATCTGTGCATAGATCGCCGCCTAGTGTTGGGTCCGGATGATTGCACATTGTTGTCCTGGAAGAGTCTTCGAAGTATCACGAGATAGGTGGCTCCTCCCCTGGACTACAGTGCGCATGGGCATCCCCTCCATCCTTAGATTGTTTTTCGCCATTGTGACATAGATGGAGTGTAATACAGTGAACGATGACCATGCTAACTAGTAATTACTGAATGCTACAGCTGCTACAGGCGCCTGGGAGGAGGGTGGGCGATATGAATGTCAGCAGCCCTACATGCCAAGAACAGATGCATACTGGTAAGTAGCATATTCGGTTCGAGGCATGTGGGCTGCTGAATTCATATCTGTGCATAGATTATATAGCAGTCCCTCCATTTAGCGGCGGCTTCCCGTGCCAGCTGCAGCAGTCTGAAAAAGAGTTTTGAGAACAGCGTGTCCTACAGCTGCCTGCTGTCTTGAGTGTACATCTACACAGTAGTGCTTGGTAAATGCATGTATAGTGGACCATGTGGCTGCTCTACATATCTCCTCTAAAGGAATATTTCCCAGGAAAGCCATGGAGGCCCCTAACTTTCGTGTAGAGTGGGCTCTTGGAGGAATTGTTAGTGTGCGCTTAGCTTTTTCATAGCAAATCTGTATACACTTAACTATCCACCTAGCTATTCCTGCTTTGGAAATGGGGTTGCCTTTGTGCTGTGGAGAAAAGGCAACAAACAGTTGTTTTGTTTTCCTGAAATTTTGTGTTCTGTCAATATAGTACAGGAGAGCTCTTTTGATATCAAGTGTGTGGAGCATTCTCTCTGCGACATTCTCAGGATTAGGATAAAAAACTGGTAGTTCTATGGATTGGTTCATATGGAACTGCGAAATTACCTTGGGCATGAAAGTAGGGTTGGTGCGTAGCACGACCCTGTTTGCATGAACCTGTATAAATGGCTCTTGAATGGTTAGTGCCTGAAGTTCACTAACTCTTCTTAGTGAAGTAATGGCAACCAGGAAAGCTACTTTCCATGTCAGAAATTGAATCTTGAGTGTAGAGGTTCAAAAGGTGGTCCCATCAGTCTGGTGAGGACCACATTTAGGTTCCAGACTGGTGGAGGGGTCTTGGAGGAATGACACGTTTGAGTCCCTCCAAGAAAGCTCTGATGGCAGGCACTTTGAACAGTGAGAGGTGCTGCCGGTTCTGAAGGTAAGCTGCCAGTGCGGTTAAATGTATACGGATGGAATTGAACGCTAGATTGCATCGGTATAAGTGTAATAGATAACAGATAATGTTTTGCGTTGATGCATCCAGCGGATTGAGGTCATTATTTTTACAATAAATGACAAGTCTTTTCCACTTAGCCGCGTAGCAGGCTCTGGTAGTGGGTCTCCGTGCCTCCTTGATGATATTCATACATTCTGGAGGCAAGTTGAGGTAGCCAAATTCTAAGATCTCAGGAGCTAGATCGCCAGGTTCAGCTGTTGCGGATCTGGGTGCTGAATCTCGCCACGGCTCTGCGTTAAAAGCGTGGGTGTTAGCCGTAGTCGTTGATGAGGTACCACGGAGAGTTCCAGAAACGTGGTGTACCATGGTTGGCGTGCCCACGTTGGAGCAACCAGGATGAGCGTCATTGAGTGTTGCCTCAGTGTGCGTGCCACCAGCGGTATTAATGGGGCTGGGGGAAAAGCGTACGCAAATCTGCCCGACCAGTTCATCCATATTGCATTGCCCTGCGACTGTGGATGTGGGAACCTGGCGGCAAAGTTTTGGCATTTTGCGTTTTCCCTTGTGGCGAATAGGTCTCTCTCTGGATGACCCCACCGTTGGAGTACGGTTGTAGTACTGACGGATGTATCTCCCACTCGTGTATTTGGTGGCTGTGTCTGCTGAGCAGATCCGCCTTCTGGTTGTCCTTGCCCGGGAGGTGTTCCGCCATGAGGAAGATGTTCCTCTGAATGGCCCACTTCTACATGCTCTGAGCCAGATGAGACAACTGTGGACAGTGTGTCCCTCCCTGCTTTTGTATGTAGTACATGGCGGTCATGTTGTCCGTCCGGATTAAAACGACTTTGTTGCACAAGTGTACTTTGAATGCCTTCATGGCAAGGAAGATTGCCATGAGTTCCAGAAGGTTGATGTGCATCCTCCTTTGCTGTGTCGTCCATAGTCCCTGCACTGTGTAATTGAGTACATGAGCTCCCCATCCCTGGAGAGATGCGTCCGCCGTCAGTATGATTTGTGGGACAGGTTCTCAGAACGGTCGGCCCTTGCAAAGGTTTTGTGGATTCAACCAATGCAGAGAGTTGTATGCCCGACCGCTCACCAACACTAGGTCCTTCAATTGTCCGTGAGCCTGATTCCACTGATGTGCCAAGCACTCCTGAAGCGGACGCATATGTAGCCTCGCGTGCGGGACTATGAAGATGCAGGAGGCCATCATGCCTATCAACTGCATAAACACTTGTGCCGGTAGTGAGTGTTGAGGTTTGAACTTTTTTATGAGCAACTGCACTGAATTGGGCTGTGCCTTGGCTGCCAGAGTGTCTATGGTCGCGCCTAGGTACTGCTGTACGTGGGTGGGTTGAAGGTGGGACTTTGGATAATTCAGGGAGAATCCAAGACTGTGAAGAAGGTGAATGGTGTGGGTCCTGTGGTTGGCACACTGCTGGGCCGACTTTCCCTGGATAAGCCAGTCGTCCAGATAAGGATAGACATTTATGTGCTGTCTCCTTATGTGCGCCGCCACTGTTGCCAGGCACTTGGTGAACACTCTGGGTGCCGTTGTTACTCCGAAAGGGAGGACTTTGAACTGGTAATGTTGATTGAGAACAGTGAACCTGAGATATTTGTGTGATGTGTGCATGGGTATATGGAAATGCGCATCTGAGATCTAGTGTTGCGAGAAAGTCTCCCTGCTTGAGCAACGGCAGCACCTGTTGCAAGGTGAGCATGTGAAAGTGCTCTGACAGAATGTAACGGTTTAGAGGTCTTAAATCCAGTATGGGTCTGAGAGACCCGTCCTTTTTGGGGATTAGAAAATACAGTGAGTACACCCCTGATCCCTGTTTGTCTGCTGGCACGAGTTCTATGGCTCCTTTTTGGAGCATACTGAGAACTTCCTGGTGTAATAAGTGCAAGTGCTCTGCGGACATAGGACGGTGTCTTGGTGGTATGTTTGGTGGAGTGGATGTGAGCTCCAGACAATAACCGTACTGGACAATGTCTCTCACCCACCTGTCTGTAGTGATGGACTTCCAGACTGGCAGGAATTCTTGGAGTCTCCCCCCGACAGGTGTTAAGCGGTCGGGGGGCAGTGACAAGGCGTCACGGTTTGTTGGTGGCGGAGGACCTGGAGCTGTTTCCTCGGCCTCTGCCCTTGACGTTGTTTCCACGGTATCCACCTCTGTTATTCTTATTATAGGTGGTCTGTGTACCTTGTTTAGTGTAATGCGACTGTTGGGAGTTCTGGCCTCTAGATGGTCCTCTGTTGGTAGAGCGACGAAAGGACCCACTCCTAAACTGCTGTGATTGCAGAGCTCCCATAGACTTTGCAGTCTCTGTATCTTTCTTGATCTTTTCTAGGGTGGTGTCAACTTCGGGGCCAAAAAGGGAGTCAGGGTTGACAGGTTGATTGAGTATCGTTGTTTGAATCTCTGTTTTGAATCCTGAGATTCTCAACCAAGCATGCCGTCTTAACATGACGCTGGTGTTAATAGCCCTAGCTGCAGTGTCCGCTATGTCAAGAGCGCACTTAATGGAAGCGTTACTTAGGAGCTTCCATTCTGTAATAAGGGACTCTGCCCCTTCCTTGAACTGATCTGGGAGGTGCTGTAGCAGTGTCTCTAGGGTATCATAATGCGCCCTGTCGTATCGAGCCAGAAGTGCCTGAGTGTTGGCAATTCTCCAGATGTTAGCTGCCTGTGCAGCAACTCTTTTCCCAGAAGTTTCCAAGACCTTAGACTCTTTGTCAGGGGGAGGAGCATCACCCATTGTCTGTGAATTAGCTCTCTTCCGAGCATTGGACACCACCAACGAGTCCAAAGGCAACTGGCCTCGTATGTAGGTAGGGTTCACAGGAGCTGGCCTATATTTTTTGTCAATCCTAGGATTTAGTACTCTCGCCCTTGTGGTCTCCTTAAAAATGTTATGAGCCGGTTTTAGGACCCCCTTCGGCATGGGCAGAGTCTTAATAGATCTTTGAGGTAGAGAAGGTATCCATCAGAAAATCATCCTCAATAGGATCCGTATGGAGCTGTACATCATGATTTTTAGCTGCTCTCTCAATCAAGGCATTGAAAGCAGCAGTATCCTCAGTAGGAGATGATTTTACCACATATGCCGGCGTGTCTGGAGCGGTATGTGGGTCCCCTGTACCAATATCGTCCACCCAAGGTAGGTTTTGATCTTCGGGGTCAGTGTCCACAGGATAAGTGTCCTGAATATCACCAGCATCCCCTGCATCCTCATCAAATTGTGTGGGTGAGAATGACTGAGGCTCCTGGTCATAATAGTGAACATGTTCTACTAGAACTGGTGACATGGTCCTTTTCTTCAATGGGATTTTGTATGGCTCCATTGATTTCTCTGGCAGTATCTTTCGTTTATATATTGACAGTCTACCAGTCTCCGCATCGATAAACTGCCTTGGCTCCTCATCTTCCTGAGGGACTTAGACAGCTCTCTGCCCCATCGGCACTCCTGTCGGTGCTTCGAAAGGTTTCTTCGGGTCGACCCCTTTTTGCGGCTTGAGACCCTTCTTTGCGTCGAACAGCTTCGGTCATACCGCCGGTGGTAGTCCGAATTTTATGTGCGTCGACGCGATGTGAACTGTGCTGACCGTCTTCGGCTGCGGGGGTGCTGTTGCGCCGAGCGTGGAAGCCGTGTCGCGGATGCGGAGTAACGACTCAGACACCTTTTTCTTTAGGAGGGGAGACTGGGTTGTTGAGTTGACACGTTCCGTCGATACCCTCTTGGACGTGGCCTCTAACCCCGAACCAGATGCCGTGTTTTCGACGCATGGACCGGGATGGCTCGGCCATCGCGAGGCACTCTGTATTTTTGTGTCGACGATCCTCGGCGCAGATTTTTTCGGGTCGGCAACCCTGACCTTGGTTGTCGGTGCCGCCTTCGGCTCGACGTCCCCATGAAGTCTCCGTGCGTCGACGGCCTTCTTTTGTTTGGTCGGCTCCGAGGGCTTCGAGGCCTTGTTGCCGATGAGACTCACTTTCGGTTTCGAGGTAGGTGCCTGTGCCTTCAGTTTCGATTTCTTTTGATCGGATGATGGCTCTTTCGATACCGATGGCTCTTGGGGGTAGTTCGTAGCCGGGTCTTTATGCGGGGCTGTAGAACGAGAGGAATGATCTTGGGTAAGGCCTTGTGGCGATCCCTCGACCTGAGCCTTATCGAGTGTCTCGTTGGGTCCTGTACTGACATGTGGGCCTAGCTCAGCTTCTGAGCCATCTTCCTCGGCCCCAAGGGCCTCCTCGTCGTCTCCTACCTCTGCGACGACACCATCTTCCTGTTAGTCTAGTATACGCTCGTCTTCGGCGTCATAGTCGGATTCGCGCTGAGAATCCGGATCCGAGAGCACCCCCCGAACTTCAAGGTCCACGACCTCCTCATCTTCTGTCCCGAAGATGTTGTCCGGGTTCGGCGTCGCTTTCTGCGCTTCGAGCCGAGCTGCTCGACGAACGCGAAGGGTCTTCTTCGATCGAAACCTGGAACACGCCATACAGGTGGCTTCGTCGTGGTTTGAAGAGAGGCACTTGTTGCACACCGGGTGCACGTCGAAGCGAGCATACTTAGCGTTGCAAAGAGGGCAACGCTTAAAAGGGCTATTCGATGTCTTTGGCTCCATCGTGGATGATCTACTCGAGAACACCCTCGACAAATATACTTGGCGCCGAACGAAAACAATACCGACGAAAGTAAAGGCCTAAATACTCAAAGAGCTAAAATTAGGACATCCGAACCCAATGGCGGAAAAAAACAATCTAAGGATGGAGGGGATGCCCATGCGCACTGTAGTCCAGGGGAGGAGCCACCTATCTCGTGATACTTTGAAGACTCTTCCGGGACAACAATGTGCAATCATCCGGACCCAACACTAGGCGGCGATCTATGCACAGATATGAATTCAGCAGCCCACATGCCTCGAACGTATGTGCTTGCATGTTCCATGACATGCATCCTCATGAGTCACCTTGCATGCGTGCACATACGCACCATTTTATTTAGTTTATTTACCATTCAAAGTTCTCAAATATAACTAGCATTGACATAGCCAATAGGTTTCGCCTTTGGGACCTTTTAAGCCTTTAGCTGTACAGCATATTATCCTGGGTGCTGTACAGCCAGGGATTGAAGAGCTATACAATTACTACACACAAACATCATGGGCACAGGAAAAAATCAGAGCACCTGCTCATTTATATTTCCAGAAATAGATTAATACAAGTAAATTCCAGCATAATTGTGCTAACAAGCACTGAACAAACACTTATTTTTGTCTGTCTTCTAAATTGCTGGATTGCAAAACCCTTTTGATAAATATCTGCTACAAATTTACAAGCATATCAACTCCAGGCCTTCGGGTAGTCTTGACTTGGCATTGCACCCGAGCAGTATCAGCCTCACAATAGCATTACCTATGAAATACAATTATTTTTCCATTCCTTTACAATATCATTTTGTTTCGAGCACACCAAACATATGATGTCTAATTTCAACTCATAAGGTAGATTTATTCCCAAAGAATGAGTAAGCCACAGAGATGAACTACATGTAGCCCA
Organism: Triturus cristatus; assembly: GCF_964204655.1. Classification (NCBI taxonomy): domain Eukaryota; kingdom Metazoa; phylum Chordata; class Amphibia; order Caudata; family Salamandridae; genus Triturus; species Triturus cristatus. Next base: position 798,599,995 of record NC_140595.1, read on the forward strand.
ATGACCAGTACGAAAATGAGTAACTTACCTGTAACTACACTTCTCCAGTATTGGTATCTTTCATAGATTCACATGCTTTAATCATCCCCCGTCATAGTAAGAGTCCCACGGTATACTTATAACAGCAGCAGTAAAACTACCAGACTAAAATGCAATGAACAGTCACTGCAATAGCTTATTCATTTTCTTTTGCAAAAAGAACCAAACTTTAGTAGCCAATCAGGTGACAGCACCCTATAGAACACTCGAGAGGCTAGGTTCATCAGATTTTCAAGCACAAGTGTGAAACCCAATTTGAGGAAATAAGAGAAGCCTCTCAGAGAAGGAGGATGGGTCGCATGTGAATCTATGAAAGACAAACTGCTGACAAAAAACTTTCCGGATCCAGTCTGACGCCTAGGGGTAATTCTAAGGTAAGGAATCTATAGCTAACCTATGTTTCTTACAGATATATCGTTACCGAAGGTAAGCAACTTGTTTGTATATGTATATTTTTACCCACCATCCTCCAAGGGTAGATATGTATATAATAAATGCATCTAGAAATAATTCATCTATGCAACTGCGAGCTATTCGGATTCAAGCATGTGAATCTATGAAAGATCCAATACTGGAGAAGAAAATGAGTTACCTGTAACTGTTTTTTTGTCAGCTGTACCTCTGCGCGTCGGAAGGAGGCGTCGGTCGGCTCTCCGTCCGTCGTTGGCGCCGTGGTCGCCGGGATGACGTCGCGGTAGCTACTTAGAAACACCCTCGCGAGCGGACGTCAGTTCTGTACAAGACTTTCTGCACCAGAAACGCAGTCATGCAAGACACTGACCCCTGGTGCACAAAACTAGGGCCCTGAAAGGACGTCCATAACCCTAGAAATCAGTTCACAGAACGGGGAGGATGGGTGGGGCAGTAAGGAATCTATAAATAGCCTATGTTTCCTACAGATATATTGTTACCGAAGGTAAGTAACTTGTTCATCTGAAAAAAACTTAATTATAGATTCCTTACCTTAGAATAGATACCCCAGCAACACAGCCCCCGGAGGTGGGTCTGCGAACCAAGGTCACACCAAAAAGTCCTGGAGAACAGAACGGCCAAAGAAGCAGTCTCTCTGAACTTGGCTGTGCAGGCAGTAGTGTTTTGTAAATATGTGCAGTGATGCCCACATAGCTGCCCGAGAGATGTCATTCAGAGGGACTCCTCATCCAAAAGCAGTAGTGGCTGCCATTGCACTGGTGGAATGGGCACGTAGACCCACTGGAGGCTCCATTTTTTACAAGCGAATAGCAGGCTTTAATACACAAAACGCCCCATCTAGAGATGGTCCGCTTGCGTACGGACCAACCTTTTAGCGCCCACATAGCCAAAAAAAGAGTTGGTCGTCCACCTGGAACTGTTTGGTGCGATCCAGATAGAAGGAAAGCACAAGTGTTGGGCCCAGACAGTGGAGCCTCTCCCTCTTTAGAATGATTTGGAGGCGGAAAGAAGGTGGGGAAAGTGATGGTTTGCCCGATGTGACAGGAGGTGACCACCTTCGGAATAAAGGATGGACGAGTCCTTAGGAGAATTTTGTCCGGATGTACAGCCAGAAATGGCTTGGAAGAAAGTGCCTGGAGCTTACTCACTCTTCTGGCAGATGTGATGGCAACCAGGAAAGCAGTCTTAAGAGTCTTAGAGGACAGTTGTAAAGCGGCTCAAAGGGAACTTACATCAAATAGGACAAGACCAAATTCAAGTCCCACTGAGGCCTCACAAAGGGAATAGGAGGAAAGAGATGAGTAATGCCTTTTGAGAAACGATTTACAACTAGGGACTTGGAGGGAAGGCTGATCAGGAAGCCGCAGAAATAGCCAAAAGATAGCCCTGGATAGTGCCCAGAGCAGAGCACTGCTGGGCCAAAGAAAGAAGGAACAAGAGAACCTCAGAAAGCGGGGCGGAAAGGGGATCCACAGCCTTTGCTGTGCACCATGCTACAAATGTGTTCCATCGGCAGGCATATACCGTCTAAGTGGAGGGACGCCTGGCTACTAAGATGAAATCACAGACTTCGGGAGGCAAGTCAAATGACTTCAACTGCCACCGCTCAACCTCCACGCAAGGAGGTGGAGACTGGACAGGTTTGAGTGGAGGACCGTCCCCTGCTGCTGCGACAGAAGATCCTCCTGAAGAGGAAGTCTCACCAGAGGATCGATGGCCATGGTGAGCAGCTCGGGATACCAAACTTTGTGCCCAATCCGGAGCCACAAGAATAACTTGGGCCCGGTCGAGCTGGATCTTTACCACTCTGGGCATAAGTGGTATAGGGGGAAAGTCATATAGAAGACTGCAACTCCACTCGCGATGAAAAGCATCGCCTAGCAAGTGCCACCTTGAACATTCCAACGTGCAGAATTGCTGGCATTGCGTGTTCTCTTCGGTGGCGAATAGATATAACCAAGGCTCTCCCCACAGCCAAAAGAGACCTTGCACCACCTCAGAATGAAGACGCCATTGGTGATCCATCATGCACCTGCGGCCGAGTTCGTCCGCCCTGGCATTCAGAGAACCTGCCAGGTGTTGAACCAGCAGGGATATACCCAGATGTTCCAGCCATGTCCAGCGTCGGATGGCCTCCTGACATGGGGTCTACGAAACCCCCCCCCCCGTTTGTTGCAGTACCACATGTCGGTGGTGTTGTCCGTGAACACCTGCACTACTCTTCCCCGAACAGAGGGAAGGAAGGCTTTGAGTGCAAGATGGTTCGCACAAAGCTGAAGAAGATTACTGTGGAGCCTAAACTCTGCCGGAGACCAGAGGCCTCTGATCTCCGCCTCTCTCATGTGGCCACCCCAACCCAGAAGGGATGAGTCTCACCACTGTGTGTTCTAATTGGGGAAGGGAGAGGGCTCTGTTGTTGACCCAACCCTGGTTTGTGAGCCACCACAGCAATTGTGCTATGCCCTCAGATCTGAAAGTAATCTAACAGATTCCCCTGATGCTGCGCCCACTGGAACTACAGTTCCCACTGCTGAGCCTGCATATGCCACCGGGCATGATCGACCAGCAGGATGCAGGAGGCCAAGCAGCCTCAGGGTCATCCTGACCAAAACCCATGATATAGGCTGAAAGATCAGAATCATAGCCCGAATATCCCAGACTCGCTGTTCTGGAGGATAAACCCGAAACAGTGTCGTGTCCAGAACCATCAAATGAAGAGGAGCTTCTGAGAGGGGGTCAGTTGCGACTTCCGCACACGGATGGAGAACCCAAGCGAATGCAGGAGGTCGGCCGTAGTCTGGAGGTGGGAGTCTACAACCTGGGGCGAACCCGCCTTCAACAACCAGTCATCAAGATAGGGGAAGACTGGAACCCCCGATCTGCGCAGATGAGCTGCGACCACCGCCATCACTTTCGTGAACACCTGAGGGGTATTAGTAAGGGCAAAGGGGAGCATGGTAAACTGAAAGTGCTCGTGGCCCACCATGTACCGCAGGTAACGCCGGTGGGCCGGCAGGACGGGGATGTGCAAATAAGCATCCTGCAAGGCCAACACTACCAACCAGTCTCCAGGGTCGAGGGCAGACAAGACCTGAGCAAGTGTCAACATCTTTAACTTCTCCTTCCGGAGGAAGCTGTTTACATTCCTGAGATCCAAGATAGGACGCAGGCCCTTGTCCTTCTTAGGTACCAGAAAGTACTGGGAATAACAACCACAACCTACTTCTGGGGCAGGAACACGCTTGATAGCTCCCATGGCCAAGAGAGCCTGTTAGAGAAGGCCCAGATGATCCTCTGACATACGATGGTACTGAGGCGGCAAGGCTGGAGGGGTAGTCTCGAATAGGAGGAAGTAGACCCTTCGGACTATCTGCAAAAGCAACCTGTCCGACGTGACGGTGTGCCAGTGGGGGAGGTGATGGCGCCCACTGGCGATTGTTGGGCCTGAAACGTCGGACTAGGAAGGTTTGGAGGCTGCTGCAGAGGGGGAGTTGGTGGACTGGCCTGCCCGCTAGCCCCCTGAACCACAGCAGTGGTTCCATGTCCCCAGCCGCACAAAGGTTGGGCAACTTGCATCGGCCTGTGGCTCTGGGCGGAACGTAGTGGGGCACCCCTTCCGTAACCACAAAAGGGGCGAAAAGCAGACTGCAGGGCGACTGGAAAAGCCCAAGGAATTGGCCGAAGCACATGAGTCCCTGAAACGCTCTAGTGCGTTGTCTTTGTCGCCAAAAAGGCGACGGCTAACAAACGGCATGTCCATCAAGGTGTTCTGGAAATCCCCAGAAAAGCCAGTCTATCTCATCCAGGTCTAGCGTCTAAGGGCTACTGTCGTGGAAATCGTCCTGCCTAGAGAGACGGTGGTATCCAGACCACATCGGATGGTAAACTTTGCTGCATCCCTCCCGACGGCAACAGCCTGGGAGAGTTCTGTCCAGGCCTCCTCCGGACACTGGAGCAGCACTTGCGCAACCGTGCCCCACAAAGAGTGGGAATAACAGCCCAATAGACATGCGATGTTTACCGACCACAGTGCCAAGCTGGCAAAGAAAAAAATCTTCCCAAGATGATCCAGCTTCTTGGATTCCGTATCTGGTGGCGCGTTAGGGAATGCGCTCTTCGAAGTAGAGGCTTGGACCACCAACCTCTCAGGGGTGGGATGTTGCGAGAGGAAAGTGGGGTCGCCTGGTGGCATCGGGCAATCATCCTATCCACGGGAGACCCCGTTTTGGGACTGGACCAGGTGCCCAAAAGGATGTCGGTAAGAGCTTCATTAAACGGCAGCAGGGGCTCCGAAGAGCTCGCTTGTGGTTGAAGCACCTCTGTCAGGAGGTTAGCCCTGACCGCCACTGTAGGGAGCTCGAGGGCGAGAGCCTCGTCCCCCCCTACGCAACACCACAGTGTATGACGCTCCCTCCTCCGTACCCACGGTAGGAGGAGACGACATGCCATGGTCAGGGGAGGTATCAAGATGTGAGAAAGTGCCATCTTTCTTGCATGGTATGCCCCCACTTTTTGCTGAATTGCTGAATGTACTTTGACTGAGTGTGCCCTGGACTCCTGCCAATCAGGTGCCCAGGGCCTATGTTCCTTCCCTAAAACAAACCAAACCCAAATGGGCAAACCCTGGCCACATGTCAGCCCCTGGTAAATGGTACTCAGGGCTTTGTGACCAGGGAAGGCCTCTAAGGGCTGCAGCACTCCTTGTGCCACCCTTAGAGGCACTGAACCCTTACACACACACAGCCTTTGCAGGCTGAGTGTTTGGGTGCAAGACAAAAACAAAGTCGACATGGCACACATCCCTATGTCCCATGCCCATCACCTACACTGCCATGGCATACATCAGTCACCCCTCTAGCTGGGTGCCTTATGCCAATGGTGTGGGCACAGGAGCCCTGTGCCCCTACAGTGCCCAGGTCCCTTCCTGAGCACTGTAAGTGCAGTGCTGCCATTTACGAGTACATGGTGCTGAGAGCTCGTCAAACACGAGCTCCACAGCACCATAATGGCAACACTAAAGACTGAGAAGTTTGGTATCAAACTTCTCAGCACATTAAACCCAAACGGATGCCAGTGTGGGATTTAATGTACCAAGCACCCCAGAGGGCATCTTAGAGGTGCCCCCTTAAACCTAACCTACAATCCACGTCTGCTCTGAGGCTGCCTAGGCTGCCACCCAGCAGACATGTTGCTGGACCCCTGGGTAGGAGAGCCCCTGCTCTCCTGGGCCTGCAACAATGCACATCCTGGGCGAGGTGCTAAATCTCCTCCCCCAGGATGGGCAGGGGGAAGCTTCAAAGGCATGCCACCTCTGTGAGCTTCCTCAGGCCCCTGCAACCCTCCACTCTGGTGGGAAGCTTTGGCCGGAAACCCCATATAAGGACTGGGGATGTGCCAGCCTGCCAACCCCACCCCACAGGTGGGGGAGGCGAGGTGAATCACATCTTCGGGCTCTCGCCATCTTGAAGATGGGGAGCCCATCCCTATCGGGACTAGGCTACTGCCCCCCTCCCACAGGAGAGAGGCAGGATAGGGGGTGTACCCACCCCAGGGCAGGGACCCATTGGTCCCTGCCCTTCACCTACCTGTAACGCCCCTAAATCTAGTATTTAGGGGCACCCTGAACCTTCCTTCCCCAGATTCCAGATTCAAAACTACAAAGAGCAAGAAGAAAGTAGACCTGCCCTGCAGCTGCTGAAAAGAGGAAGACACCAACTGCTTTGGCCCCAGCCCTACCGGCCTGTCGACCCTCGAACCTGCTCCTGCTCCAACCCGGCATCTCTTGTGGCCAGCAACCTCACCAACCCCGGAGGACCTGGCTACCTTTTGGCTCTAAGCCCCTGGGACTCCCATGAGTAGAGGCTCTACTCAAAACCTATCTCTAATCCCTGGCAGCAGCCCGGAACCGCGAACCCAGCACACTCTGCACCAGCCAAGCCTGGCCAGTGTCGGAGTGAACAAAGACCCTGAGGACGACCCCACGGCGACTGAGCCCGAGTCCGGCACCCAAGGACCTCCCTCGACACTCCTGAAGAAGCCTTCAGCCTCAGAACAAGGTGCCCCCCCCCCCCCAACCGCAATCAACAGAGGGTAAGATTATCCGACACCAAAAGGCACCCCTGCACGCGGCGCCCCACGGCCCCCTGTGCCCAATCCCGGGGTACCTACCTTTCCTCCAACTACCCAACTTAGCTCTCGAAGTGGTGGTGGCACCTGAAGAGTCCTCGTCCCCGAGCTTGCAGTCTTTTTCTAAACTGGAGATTCCCCTTTGAAATCAATTGAGCGCCCGAAGGCTCAAAAGCACTCTGCACCCAGCTGCCCGAGTGGCCCTGGCAGTGAAAACTCTACACCTACCTACTTCCCCACTTGCCCTGAGTAAGTGACCAGGAGCCCAGCTCCCACAGTCGCGTGGCTTGCCAGTCAGCAGCCACCAGCCAAGGCCCCCCCTATCCCTCATAGGATAACATTGGGCCTAACTCGCTCTGCACCCGGCCGCCCTAGAGCCGCTGAGGGTGAACCAACTGTACCTACCTGATCCTGGGGGACCCCTGAGTCTATGCCCAGAACCTCAACTCTGCCAGTCGAGTACTTGCCCTTAAACCGCAAACTCTATTTTCCTCATAGGGTAACATTGACTGGCTTTTTCCTGAAATTTCTTCTGTGTGGCTTTTCAAAACTTAAAATATTCACCAAAAATCAGCCGAGTAACGAAAACGAAATTACTCACCTGCTCTTAGGTGAGCTCCCAGTGCTGGATCTTGGTGCCCAGCACTGACTCTGAAAAATACTTACAACTGTACTTACCCTTAACTAAATTTTCTTCCATAGGAAACCATTGACTGTTTTTCTGTGAAATTTCTTCCAAGTGTCGATTTCTGCAATCTTTAAATATTCTTCAAAAATCGTATAATATCTGAAAACGTAATTACTTACCTGTTTTGGATAAAGGTCCCAGTACTGAGTCTAGGCACCCAGTACTGGATTACAAAAGTAACGAGAACATACTGTACCTGTAACCTGAATTTTCCTCCATAGGGAATCATTGACTGTTTTCTTTGAAATATTTTCTAAGTGTCAACTTTTAAAATGGCTAAATATTGTTTTAAAATCATTACTGTAATTAAGTCGACTTTCATCACTTTATTCTGAGTACTGACCCAGGACTGAATCTAGGATCCAGTCCTGGAATTCCAAAAGTAATCTAAAAAGTAATCTGTTGCAAATAATTTGAATTTACCATTGAGCTCAATGCATTGTTGTGTTTAAAAATGGAGTTGCCTACTGCAACCACTTGTAACTGTTTACAAAAGTCTATTACATATTGCAAAAGTATTTATATGAAACATCTAAGGCTGAGAAAGTATATTTTAAATCCAAGTGTTGGTTCTAAAACAAAACAAGCCTATTTTTTATATATAAACCATTGGCCTAGAGTTCAGTTATTGAGTGTGTGAGACCATTTGCTGACTGTGTGTACAACAAATGCTTTACACTGTCCTCTGATACTGCCTTAATGCTCGACCAAGCTACCACTTTGGAGAGTAAGGTTATATCTAACTTTAACCTTATCAAACCCTGGGGGACTGTGGACTCTGTACACCCTGTACCCATTAAGGAACAGTATATACAGAGCCACTTTCTCACATAAGGCCACTGGCATCCCCAAGGTCCTTTCCAGTCCCGATCATACTCAAACTGGTCGGTCAGAGGGTCACCTGAACCTCCCCCGGCCTCCTCCTCCTCATCATCATCATCATCATCATCATCATCATCTGGGTGTCAATCTGGCCTGAAAGGAACCCCAGGAGTGAACAGGGGCACAAAAAGCCCACTCGGCACCAGATCTGGCATCAGGCGACGCCGGTCCAGCTCCATGTCCACATCAGGATGGAGGCCGGGATAGACGCCAGCCGGGGGGGACCACCGACGTCTGGTGCGGTGCCGGAGGAAGCAGCACCAGTGGAGGCGTAATGAGGTCAACAGGCACCGATCCGGATCCAGGCCTCGATACATGGGGACCCTGTGGCGCCAGAGCCGCCAGCAGAGGCGGCCTAGGGCCCCCAACAGAGTCCGTGGGGCCTGAAGGCGCGCTGGCAAGTTCGGGCTGCCCAAAGATGGCATGCATCACCTCGTAAAATTGACGAAGCTGGGCAGGGTTCGCTACGAGTCCCAGGAAGGGAGGGAAACTCTTCAGGCTCCGCACGTGGAGCCGCGGGAGAGGCACCACCCGCATCCCGTCAGCAGACAAAGAAGTCTAAGAGCGACGATGCTTCTTAGACTACTTCTTGTGCTTCGACTTACCGGACCCAGAGGGCGAAGACTTAGAGGACGAGTGGTGATTGCTCCGTGACCAGTCCCTCGACCTCCCTTGCGACCGGGACCTCGAACGGCGCAGAGCTGAAAACTGTGCTCAAGAAGCTTTCGGGGTCGCTACTGAGAAGCCTTCGGAGCCATTGACCGGCAGTTGGAGCGCGACTTGGGGTTGTGGTCGCACTCCAGGTATACGAGGCATAGGCGGTGAGGATGCGTCACTGATCATAGTCTGGTACAGGAACCGCAAGCCTTGAAGCTGGGCATCCCTACGTGCATCAGAAGTCATTAGGACTCCAAGACATCAACAAAAGTCACTCAAAAAGTTCAGTCAAAAAGTGACTGGAGGTACTGCTCTCTCCGGATCTGCGCTGGCTGGCGCGGAAGAAGAAAGCACTGCAGTGGCGTCACTAGGGGGGTGCGGACCGCACCGGGTGGCACTATCACACACACGCCACAGCGGCTGTAGGGGCTTGGTTTACACCCCTGCCACCCCTGGCCTCTATGTAAAGGGATGGGAGTGAAATTTGAAAGCCTGACAGCGGCGTGAGATTATAATGAGGGACGCCAAAGAAGCAGTGATGTGCGTTAAGGGATGGCCATTCATCTGTGCATGCCATGGACGCTAAGGGACAGACACAAATTTATATAAAGCTACTGTTCTAAATGCCCATCTTACAAAATGACTGCCGGCATCAGTCACTCGGCAACCCTGACATTTCAAGCAAGCTTAGCACCTCTGCGAACAGGCGCTCGTCTGGCGTTACACCTTCCGTCAGTCATAGCATTACGATCAACACCATGACGCATTGGTCTTGTCATCTTAATTTTCTCACTAAAAGTATGGCCATATGTGAGTAACCCTACAAAGGGAATGCTCCACGGCTGGCCAAAGCTGTTGCACGTCATGGTTCAGCCTGCCAGCTACTGCATAAATAGACCTGATGCCCCCGGATGTACAGTGCCACTGTCAGATGCTCTGCGCGTGAGACTGGAAGGTCTAATTAAAAGTACTGAAGCAGATGTGAATAACGGGTGTTTTACTGCATTGCCAAAGGTGGCCACGTGCTTTGCCTATAAAATAAATAGATCGTGTGTAAATGTCACCAGAACTCTGAGATGGAAGTGTGGGATTGCACTGCACATCACCCATTATGTATTGTTTAGATTGCATGTTTATTTTGGCAGAGGTAACTTGTTTGGCTGTCTGTACTAATAAAGAGAAAATACATTTTTTAGTTAAGAAGATGGGTTTTTAGAAAAACACTTTAATTTGTTAAAAACCCCTTCTGTTTATATGTTTGGTTTTAAAAAACTGGTGCCTACAGGGTTGAGGTGATTCCAGGGCCAGCTTTAGTGCTGATGGTGCCACAATCTTTTTTGGTGCCCCCAATGACAGACTTCCTTCGCAGATTCTCTCGAGGTCCATCATGGGGTAAGTCGTGAGGGGGGTGACATCATGAGTTACCGCACTGGGTGACACCAACCCTAGTGACGCCACTGAAGCACTGACGTCAGGGCGCGAGAGCAGCGTCTAAGTAGCAATCGCAACGTCAGACAGACGCGGAGCTGACCAATGCCACCTTCCGATGCACAGAGGTACTGCTGACAAAAAACTTTCCATATCCAGTCTGACGCCTGGGGGTAATTCTAAGGTAAGGAATCTATAACTGTTTCTTTCACAGAGACGCGCACAGAGGCGCGCGCACAGAGGCGCAGACGCGCACAGAGGCGCGCGCGCACAGAGGCGCACGCGCACAGAGGCGCAGACGCGCACAGAGGCGCAGACGCGCACAGAGGCGCACAGACACGTACAGGCGCGCAGAGGCGCGCACACACAGACACACACAGACACACAGACAAGGTCACATTACAATCAAAAGCAGAGTATCACTTTAAACTGGTTAAGGACAAAACGCCTCTAAGAATTGAGGCTTACCTTATTGAAATAGATGACGTAGAACCGCCTGTCCCATTGCTGCTTCGCTGTAATTTGCCACATCCAGGCAATAATGCCATGTGGAAAGTATGAGCACTCTTCCATGTAGAAGCGCAGCAGATTTTTGTCCAATAGTGCTCCAGCTAAAAGAGCAGTAGACGAAACTGTTCTCGTAGAATGTGCCTTGGCCATCATCATAAGCAGTATACCCACCTTAGTAAGACAGCTGAATAGTAGCAGCAATCCATCGTCCAAAGGTTCTTTTTGTGACAGCAGAACCCAGTCTCAGAGGCCGATAAGATGTGTGCCATGTAGACTTCACTTCGTTCTGCATCAAAACACGCAGCCTGCAATGGCAGTTGTGTATTGCAGTTCGCTGGAGGAGTTTTACCCCGAATTATTCGCTTGACTGCGAAGCGCTCAAGTTTAGCATAAAACTGAATACACTAGCCTACTCACACGCCAAGTCATACATTGGATGGAATCTTTACCAACAATGCAGCCTTAGTAATTGACAAGATCTTGCCACTTCTTTGGTCCGATCACAAGGCCATTCTTTTCTCAGTCACAGCTCCATATTGCAAAGTGGATAGAGCCAGTGCTACCATAACTATCAAATACAGATCTTGGAAGCATGTTAAAGTGACAGACTTATGTGAGGCTCTCTCACAATCAGTTCAAACACCAGAGTGCAATCTAGGTTGCGCAGCCAAAGTTTTATGTGCTGCCTGGATACGGCTTGTACCAAAGTGGTACCTGAAAAAATGCTAAACGGCCACAGGAAAAATCCTTTGGCCCCCTGGTTTTCATCAGCATTAAAAGCAGCACAGCTCAAATGTAGGTTGCAGGAGCACATTTGGAGGAAAGAATACAGGTCGGAGGAAAACACTTAATACAAGAAATGCCCTCAGGAATATAAACTAATTAAAGCTGAAAAAACAAAATATTTTTCAGAAAATATTAGCCTAGCTGCAAATTCAACCAGGGAACTCTTCAAAACAGGAAAAAACGTGTCTAATTGGAAGAACAGTAATACCTTCGTACCAGATGCAGCCTTATGCAATAAATTGCCTGATTTCTTTCAATTCAAGGTTAACTCCATCTTCCAAGCTTTTTCCTTAAACACGTGTAGCTCCGAGCCCGCTCATCAGGTAGAGGCCGTGACCCAGACAGCATCCTAAGGCGACATAGCGCCCCCAGGTTTTTGTGGAGTTCTCCTCCCTCTCACCAGATAAAATAATAAGTCTTATGATCTCCATCAAATCAGGTGCCCCATCGGATCATTGCCCCCCCTATGATCTTCAACCAGGTGGCCAGCCTGGTCGAAGGACCAATGAGAGCGCTATTAACTGCGGTGCTTAGCTCAGGGGACTATTAAAATATCTGGAAAAAAGCCTCTATTCTACCCTTGATGAAACAACCCTCTCATGAGCCCACGTCTGTGGAAAATTAGAGACCTATCTCCCGACTTCCTTTCCCTGCTAAACTGCTAGAAAAGGCAATGAATGATGAAATTGTTTTTTCTTGACCCATCAGCTGCTCTCATAGCAGCAACGGAGGAAGTAAGAATTAGGATGGACAAAGGCGGCAGAGCAGCACTAATCCTATTGGACCTATCCGCCGCCTTTGATATGGTCCACCATGCGCTACTTAAGCGTCTGTATGCCTTAGGCTTCAGGGGCACTGCACTAACATTGCTGCGGTCCTTTCTGGCCAACAGGACACAATGGGTGAAGTTGGGAGACATGAAGTCTCATCAATTCTCGCTCCCCAGTGGGGTGCCACAGGGCTCACCGAATAGTCCCACTCTTTTTAATGTTTTGTCCTACGCGGACGATACACAGATTGTGGTATCCATCTCAACTCAACTTGAAAAAGATGCAGATAACTTTTGCAGATGTAGGATGGCAGTGGCAGGTTGGATGCAGAATAACTGCCTTGAGATAAAACTGAGGTATTACTCTTTGTGAGAGAGACCTCCTTTTGGAATGCGTCCTGGTGGCCGGCAGAACTGGGAAACCTTCCGAAGCCCGTGGAGAAGGCAAGAAACTTGGGAGACATTTGACACTAAATTGTGCTTCTCCGCTCAAATCAATGCAATTACTTCTGAGGGGTTCTTTATGCTAAGACTTCTCCAAAAAGTTCTCCCGTATATTTCATTTGAATTACAAAATAGTGTTGATGACCCTAATTTCAAAATATTAATTATTGTAACGCACTTCATCTCGGCACCTCCAAATATCTGGTAAACAAATTGCAGTCTCTTCAGAACGCCGCAGCACGCACACTTTTGAAAATTCCCAAGTTTAAACCGGTGTCTCACTTACTGCATGGATTGCACTGGTTGCCACTAGAGAAGATCTCCTTTAAGGCATTGTGCCTTATGAAAAAGGCTCTTCACCATACAGGCCCATCTTACTTTCAAGAACGGTGCTCATGGTACCGGCCAAGTAGAAGCCTTAGATCCAGTTCTGTCTTCATGGTCAAGGTTCAAAGAAAAAACAGAGTAAAGTGGGGCGGCAGATCGCTAGCATATCAAGGGGGGGGGGGGGGGGGGGGGGGGGGGAGAGAAAGCTATGGAACTCCCTTCCTCTGGCTCTCCGCTCACAGCCAGCACTACAGCTATTTAGAAAGCAGCTTAAGACTTGGCCGTATCCACCTAAGCAGCATGACTGCCTAGGTTCGAGCTCTCTTTAATCCTTCGGTACCTTCTCTCGGTCCGGATCTGCATAGCGCTAAGACACCCTTGGGTAAAGTGCGCTTTACAAAACTACCTCATTCACTCATAAGGGTTCAGGACCTCTAAGGGTGGCACAATTAGTGCTGCAGCCCTTAGAGGCCTTCTCTGGTCACAGTGCCCTGGGTATCTGTGGTACCTTTCGCCAGGGGATGACCTGTGGCCAGAGATGCCAATTGGGTTTAGGCTTCAATGCAGTTTTAGGGAACTTTGATCCCCAGAGGGCCTGGTGTTTTGACTGTAAGAAGCTGGGTCACTTAACTGGAGATGCTACTTGTCCTAACAAGAAGCCCCCTAGTCCTCTTCCAGTTTGTACTGGTCTAGACAGTCTTCAGATCGGATCAACAGTGTTCCCAGGTCGAGACCGGCTGGTAGGGCTAGGGGCCAAATCAGATGGTGTGCTCTTCTTCCTTCAGCACTGCTCTTCGGTCATTCTTTCTTCTTGCATCAGGAGGCAACGTTCAGGGTTTTCCCTAAATACTAATTTTAGAGGAGTTTCAGGTAGGTAAAAGTTGGGATCAATGGCTCACTTCCTTGTTTTGGCTACACCCCCTATTATGCCACCATCCAGTGGGTGGGGGGAATAAGCCTCACTCTAGTTGGCTGGGTCCCCACATCCTTAAGATGGCGGGGACTGGGTAGTGCTTCACCTCCTCCACCTGAGGGGGTGGGCATACCTCTCCTCCTATCTTGGATTTACCACCAATTGGGAGTCAGAACCGGGGGCCAGTTGCTGGGTGCAGCAAAACGCTGGGTCAACTTACAAAGGCACCAAGCGTTTGAAGCTTCCACTTCGTAGACCAAGCCCATCCTGGGGGAAGAGGCTTGGCACGTCAACCCAGGATATGCTTTGTTTCAGGACCCCGAGAGCAGCAGGTTCTCGACCCAGGGGTCCAGAAACATGTCTGGTGGTGGCAGCTGGCAAGCAGCCACTCAGCCAGGACACTAGAGTCAGGTTGTTTTTCACGGGGCATCTCTAAGATGCCCTCTGAGTGCATTTTTCATCAAATCCCACACTGGTATCAGTGTGGGTTTAATGTGCTGAGAAGTTTGATATGAAAATTCACAGATTTCAGTAAAGCCATTATGGTGCTGTAGAGTGCGTAATGACCAACTCCCAGTACCATATACTCTTTATGGCTTTACTGCACTTACAAGGTCTAAGAATGGACAGACGCTGTAGAGGTACATGGTTCATGCACCTGTACCCTCACCGCTGATATAGTGCACCCAGCTAGAGGGGTGGCTGACCTATACCGTGGCAGTGGATTGTAGGCATGGCACACAGGGAGGAGTGACATGTCCACTTTTCACTTTGCTCTGCACCAAAACACTCAGCCTGAAATGGCAGTGAGTGTAGAGGTACAGGTCTTCTAAGGGTGGCACAATAAGTGCTGCAGTCCTTACAGGCCATTTATGGTCACAGTGAACGTGGTACATATTGTAACTTTTACTAGGAACTTACATGTGGCCAAAGAGTTGCCAATTGGATTTTCAACAGTACAGTTTTAGGGAAAGAACATAGGCCCTGGGGACCTGGTAGGCAGGAACCCAGGGCACACTCAAAGAGCATCAACATTAGGCAAAAAGTGGGGGGCAACCATGCAAAAAGGGGTACTTTCCTACAGTGGGCCTACCGATTTAGCAGGGCATTTGAATTTGCACTGTGGAGCTGCTGATCTCTCCATCTTGTGGCAATGTGTAGGAGTTGGTTACAGTCAGTGAGTGAGAGAACCTGTGAAGGACATTGTCAGAGTCCCTTTCAAGAAGTAATGGTGTGAGGATGAAGGTGTATGATACACAGTCAAAAGCAGCTGAAAGGTCAAAAAGTACCATGAGCAAGGGGTAATCCTTTTCTGTGTTTAGGAGACGGTTGAATGGAAGTCTACAGTAAAACATGATTAGATACAGTAGCAATTGTTATCTAGGGACTATTAATGGAGTTTTAAAAAACAGAACAAAATACTGGCAGGGTTAAAGCACAGGATTTCTTTTTGCAGCCCCACCTGGTACTTCTGTATGCCCAAGAAGGATGTCTGGGTTGCCATTGAATGATCCACTAAAGCAGCACACTGAGCTTATGGGACCAATCTAACTTTGGTTCACGATAGAATGGAATTGGCTTTAAAACAGGACTCATGTACTACAATGCGCAATCAGCATCTTTCATTATGTTCAGCTAATACGGGTTTCTGAGCTGGGTTTGTGTATACAAGAACATTTGACAAGATACTGATTTATTTGGTGATGAATGTCCATTATCTGACAAAATACTAACATTGTCTGTACAGAAGTCCATAATGTTACTCTGAAAACTTGTACATTACCACCCATTAGAGTTTACAAACTCTGATGGACCCAACCCATCCCCTCCCCCCTTGATCCTACCTGTTCTTCCTCTGTTAAAGGGACAAGAGCAAGAGGCTGAAGAGGCTCATCCTGAAGAATGACAGCAAACTCTTTATCTTCCATTTCCTCCGGAACCTGCCAAGGAAAAGGAACTTTGCTAAACAGCTTTTAAAGGAAGGGTCAATGCTCAACATTGACTAACCTGAACAAAAAAGAAAAAACTAAGTTGATTGAGAAGCAGCAAGTAGAACTCAGGCCAGTATAGGAGAATTGTAACTGAATCAAGTCCCAGCAAATAACTGCTTACCTTAAATGGTATACAGTCATAGAAACTAGAGGTAAGAAGGAACAGAGCAGAAGAAAAAGAACACTTCTAAGCAATATAAGCAACTTGCACAATACCATGCTAGGAGAGTACACTTAATGATGATGTGGGCATAGTGAAGACCGGTTAAGAGTTGCCTGTGTAAGATTACCTTATCGTCTTTGACATAAAGTGCTAACATTTCTTCTCTCCCATAACGGTACTCTGCTAACTTGTACTTTGGCATGGCAGGAGAAGGAGGGGGTGATGTAACACCACCACCACTGGCCAGTGCACGGAGCCTGAGAAAAAAAAAAAAAAAAGCAGTCACTTAAACAGCAGGTTTCAAAATGCAAAGGAAATCACAGAATTCAAGAAAGGAGACATTTCGCATCTAATGAAATTCATGCTCTTAGATGGCAGGATGAGAGGTGGAGAGAAACAAGAGCACCTTCTCCTGTGAAAAGTTACTTACGTGCAATCTTGGTTCTCAATCAACATCTTCAACTAACTGAAATATGCACATTAATGTGCAAAACCATTTCTAAAATCTTTAAAACACAAATCCTTGCCTTTCATGAACTTTTAAAATAAAAAAGGTCTTTTTATCCTTGTTCCAACTGCTATTTAAATGTATATTTTAAAAAGATAAAATGGGTGCAAGAAACAAACGTATGCCCCCTGTTCAGTGGGAGGGGGCATAAGCCTTTTCCTGGTTGGCTGAGTCCCCCCCCAATCTGCAAGATGGTGGGGACAGTAGTGCTTCACCTCGCCTCCGCCACCTGCCGGGTGGAGTTGGCAGAAGTGGGCACACCTCTTCCTCACTTGTTTTTCCCACCGGTTCTCACGCCCAAAGTAGGGGTCAGAACCAGTGGGGACCAGTTGCTGAAAGCAGCAAGTGGCCTGGGGAAACTTACAAAGGCAGCAAGCCTTTGAAGCACGCCATGTTGTGTTGGGTCCAGATGTTTGCAGTTTGCTTTTCTGCAAATTAGTCTTTCCTGTCATGGGGCCGGTGACTCCCCTTTTCGGTGATGAGTGCGCATGGGCATCGACTCCTTTGTTAAGATTGTTTGCCGTCACAGGGTGAGAATGGAGTTAGTAGTTTATAAGGAGATGACCATGCGTATGCATGTAATAATTATTGAATTGAGAAATTGTAACTGCAACAGGTATGGGTACCCAAGGAGGTGGGTGGGCACATGTGAATCTCCAGCTCTACATGCCAAGAACAGATGTCTACTGGTAAGTAACATTTTCCGTTCAAGTCATGCAAGCTTTAGATCACACGCTGTGTACAGACTATACAGCTGTTGCTCTCAAAGCAGTGGTTAAGCTGTTGCAGTTGTCGGATATGTTTTGAGTACTGCTTTGCCTACATTAGCCTATTCTCTGGCTAACACATCTATACAGTAGTGTTTAGTAAATGTGTGTGGAGTAGACCATGTTAAGGGGCAAGATGGCGGCCACCACCCTGGCCGAGTAAGCCGGTATCAGCACCCTCTCCTAGACGACCCGCTAGAATGACCCGCTAAAATTCACTATCAATACAGCGTGGGTCACAAATCTCTGCACAGCAGCGGGAGATTGACATGATTCGGTGGCTTCAATACAACTACATCAACTTATTGCATCGGATATTATCGGCCCGAGGCTTACCGGGGGACTGCCTATCAGTGTCGGATCGAGGCACTCAGCGCCTTCAGAGGCTCCTGTGTTTTCAGCGTTATCAGCTTGCCCGAGGCCTCGGTTGGCGCAACGTTAGGATGCCTCCAAAAAGCCAAGTCAAGAATCCTCCAAGAACGGCAGAGAGCTACCGCACCACCCTCATCTGCAGCCCCCGTAGCAAAGCAACCTTCCCCGCCGTCGGCTGTGATCTCAAAAGGCAGTCAGTTGGAGTGCGCTGCGGCAGTCAAGTCTTCAAAATCAGGATTACCTCCGGTCCCTGCAATGTTTAAATTTCGTAAAGCCGCTTCTAATAAAACTCCACAGAGCCCTGCAGTGGGGAGTTCTTCCTCAGCCGTCGCTGCAGTTAACAAAACTGGTAAGGATCAATCTGCCCCCACTGTGACTCTTGTAATAGCTGTACCTGCGAATACCAATGGGGGTAGTAATGAGGGGGATCCCACAAGTGTATTGATGCAACCAAAGGGAGGGAATGATTTAGAGAATGTAAAGGAGACTCTCACATGCTCAAAATCGTGCCTGGACTGGATTCACAGACCAGCAGCATGCTGGGAAATGTAGTCTCTACAGACTTACCTCCTAGTATAGAGCCAGCGGTGACGCATCCTCTCTCTATAGATTCATCGCAGGTCTCTATACCTCCTACCCTCTCAAATATAGAAGCTGATGCTGACAGCGACAATTTCTATTCACTATCCGACCATACAGGATCCTCAGTTGCCGATGAGGGATTGGACAAAGATTGGACAGACGATGAGGATAGTGTATCGGGGGACTGGCGCCTTAATGAAGTTCTGAATATGGCTGACACTATAAGGGATCATCCTACAGAACGTAAGGCACCGCAAAATTCAGGCAGTAATACCAGCTCTCTGGCATGGGATTATTCATTTTCAGGACAGTCTGCTGAGCAAGCTAATGTTCAATATCCCACTACTCATGATTCAGTCTCTAACTCATATCTTCCTCCTGGTGAGATGACTTTGGCAACAATCTACCAAACAATTATGGCACACCGGGAGGAGACCAGACAAGAGAGTGCACGGGCGCAAGGGGCATGCCGCAGGATCCAAAATTTGCTACGAAGAGTGATTAAATCATGTGCGGATATTGCATCTAGGGTCACCGAGGCCAAAACCCGGATTTCGTCAATGGAAGATGACTTAGTGGCTCAAAAATCCACCATAGATGCAATTCAATCCCAACGGGGCGATATCCAATGGAAATTGGTCGACATAGAAAATCACGCCCGAAGAAACAACCTAAGAATTTTGGGGGTCCCTGAGGGTAAAGAAGGCTTGGACACTCGACAATTCGTGATTGACCTATTCACTGAGGCGTTCCCAGAGGTCAAGGAATGGGATTGGCAGTTAGAAATTCAGCGTGCTCATCGCTTCCCTTTCAAGCAGAAGAAGCGCTCAGGCCAAACAGCAGACAGACCTCGTGCTATTTTAATATGCTTGCATAATTTCTTAGCTAGAGAGAAGATTTACGACCTAGCTAGGCCTGATAGACAAAGGTCAGCGAAGGGTTGTCAGTTCTTTGTAAGGCCTGACTTTTGTCCAGCCACAGTTGAACGGAGGTGGCAGCTCCGTCAGCTTATCGCCCCCTTTCAGATGAAAGGAGTACAGGTCTTTTTGCTTTCTCCTGCTAAACTCAAAGTTATCTATCAAGCTCAGACAAAATATTTTGAATCTGAAATCTTGGCCAGATCTTTTTTGGACTCAATTTAGAAAGCAAATATAATCAGACCTTAAGTTTCTTAGCTGTGACCTACCTGTAGGTGTACGACGCTTCTGAGTGGAGGCAATGCATTTTTGTGGGGTGTAATATTCTTAGTAAATTTATGCAATGTTTTGCTCTTGTTTGTCACCTCCAAGGCAACGCCTCCATTACAATGTTTAGATGGCGGCAGCGTCGGGAAGGGGGGGGCGTCTGGGCTCATACCGGCTTCTCCATCACACGGACCTCGGTCCTATTGCCTAGGATGGGGGTTTGAGGTGGTTGTGGGGGGGGGGGGGGGGGTGGTTGTCAGGGGAGCAGGGGGTGTAGGGTGAAGGGTTGGGGGCGGTGGGGGGGGGCAAGGGGGAGGGGCACAGTTTAAAAAAAAGCTTGGAAAAATGTTTTGGTTTTTTATTATGTTAATGTTTTCACTATGACAGTCACGATTCTGGTTCATATAGTCACATGTCGTAATGGCGTCGGCTAAGATACGTATAGCATCATGGAATGTCTGTGGCCTTAATAATGGCAAGAAAAGAGCATTATTCTCAACCATTGTCCGTAATTTACATTTAGAGGTTATATGCTTACAGGAAACCCACATGCCCTGGAACAATCAAGATTGTTTAAAAATCCCTGGTTTTGACCTGATTGGGTGCTCTCGACAATCCGCGATAAGAGGGGTGGCAATTTTATTAAGGCGAGGGGTAGGGGCCTGTGTTAGAACCACACAAGACAATGGGGGGCGATGGGTCATTGCCAAGCTTTTGATTAGTGGCACATTAATTACCATTTGTTCAGTATATAGCTCTAATCTCAACGACCCTGAAGTTCTACATTATTTAAATGTTGAGTTAGCGCAGTGGCCTCAACCTATCTGTCTCTGCGGTGATTTAAATATAAACCTTGCGGCTGACTTTAATCTCATGAATGGACAAGGAAGGTACTTGGGCAAGAAACCGAGAGTATTTAGGGCACTGCAAGCATTAGTCCAGGAACATTCAATGACCGACCTTTGGCACCACCATTTCAAATATTTAGATGGCTATACATTCTTTTCTGCTCCGCATAGAAAAATGGTGCGGTTGGACTATATTTTTCTGTCTGATCAGCTTGCAGACTTTACCTCAATTTCAATTTTTCCCCGCATTATTTCAGATCACAATCCGGTGGTTACCACTCTTACTCTGAATGGTATTGTTAAACCTATTCAATCATGGACTTTTGAGAGAAAGCCTATAACAGACCAGATGTATTTAGATCATAGGAGGCCGTGAGTGTCTGAATTTTTAAACATTAACAGAGAATCAGCCTCTAGTAAAATTGTTTGGGATACATTGAAAGCAACAATTCGGGGTGAAACTAAGTTTTTCATTTTTTCATCGCAAGCAAATTCAAGAACAGATTAGGACCAGGATTGAAGCCTTACGCTCTGCAGGAATACATCTTACTGACGCAATCAGGGAAGGTCAGGACTTATCTTATAGTCAAACCCAGGTAGCCAACATCAGAGCTTCTTTGCTCGAGTTCTTTGGACAGGACCTTGCAGCTAAATATCTTCAGTACCGCTCGACGATGGTCGAGTTTGGTGAACAATCGGGCAAGGTGCTGGCTAAATGACTCCAGCAACGGGCTATGGCTAACCGCATTACCAAGATTCAGGACACTCATGGTAATATTCAAGATACTCCAGAATCTGTCCTATCTGTTTTTTCTGAGTTCTACACATCCCTTTATACGGAAGAAATTGAGGACCCAAATGCAGACTATGATATCAGTACCTTTTTAACAGAACTTAACACTCTGAGTAACAGACCAACAGAATATGATTTTGGCGGCACCCATAGAATGGGATGAGGTGGAAACTGCACTGAATTCATTGGCTAATGGTAAGGCTGCAGGCCCAGACGGAATTCCTTTGGAATTTTAAAAAGTATTCCGGTCCGAGTTTTTTGAAGATACTTAGAGAGGCACAACTAGGTCAGATTCCAGATTCCTGGCGGTATACAACCATCATTCTTTTTAAGAAGGATAAGCCAGAGCTTGATCCTGCATCATTTCGTCCAATATCACTAATTAACACTGACAATAAAATATTTGCAAAAATCTTGGCAACAAGGTTAGCGTTAGTGATATCACCATTAGTTCCCATTCGTCAACATGGATTCATCCCAGGTAGGGACACGGCGGACCATGTCCGTCGTGTTATAGCAATATTAGACTGGGCCCAGGCCACGGGATCCCCCCCTCGGTGCAATCCTGCTGGACGCCGAAAAGGCGTTTGACAGGGTTGCCTGACGGTTTCTCTGGTGGATTCTGCATTGGAAGGGGGTTTGTGCTAACTTTATTCCTGCTTTACAGTCACTATATATAACACCTCGGGCAACCCTATCTATATCTGGAAAGGTTTCAAGTTCTTTTGCAATCAGCAGGGGTACTAGACAAGGGTGCCCTTGCTCGCCCCTGCTTTTTGCCCTGTATATAGATCCATTTTTGAGTAAACTTGAACTTTGCCCGAATGTAGTCCCCGTTAGGATTAATACATTCGAATTTAAAGACCTAGCATATGCGGATGATCTTATAGTGTTGAATAGAGATGTCTCCGCTTCATTTTTAGCAATTAAAGAGGTAGCTAAACACTATGGCCAGCACTCGGGCTATAAACTTAATGCTCAGAAAACCCAGGTGGTCCAAACGGCTGCGATGGGCCCTTCTAATGCGCCGGTGGTTCAGAGTGCACGGTACTTGGGGATAGAAATAACAGCTGCGATTGATAGATTGCCCGATATGAACATTTTGCCCATTATAGATAAAGCCAGTTTTACATTACGCAGATTAGATAACTTACATTTATCTTTGTTTGGAAGACGTAATGTCTTAAAGATGCTGATACTCCAAAAATTTCTATATGTATTTAGGACTATCCCATTGGAATTTGCCCAGTCAAGCCTTGTCCGCGCAGAGAGATGCTGCAGTAGGTTTTTACGGGGTTATCGTCAGCCGCGCAGGGCAGCAAAATGGATGCAGTTACCATTGGAAAGGGGCGGGTGGTTGGTTCCCAACCTGCTGCTATATAGTTAGACAAGGCTGATTCAACACTTTGCTGTTCCGCTGTTTGGGGACAGAGCAAATCTCCCACCATGCCGTGCACCATCTATCTTTGAGATAGGTTACTACAAAAAAAAACAAATTCAAAGTTATTATCTCTGTGTACTCAGTATGGAGGAAGGTTCGGCGCAGATGGTTAATTTCTAGTATTAACTTCTATACCCCCTTGTCAGCAGCCAGATTGCTTCCTTGTATTTTCCAAGACAATGTTACAATACGGTGGCGGGCACAAGGTATCAAGACAGTAGGGGATCTGGCTTATGAAGGGAGTATGGCTACCTTTTCTTTTTTAAAAGACAAGTTTACATTAGATACTCACGAATTCTTTAAATATCTACAGGTTCGAAGCTATCTTGGTAAACTTCTGCACAACACCCCAACTTTATTTTGTAGGATTACACTTATGGATTTAATTTTGAAAAATTCACGAATTGGGCCAATTTATAGAAATTTGCTGTCAGCTCTACCTGACGATATATTGATATATAAAACTAAATGGGAAGCCAAGCTCTGTAAGCCAGATATTGATATTGTCCAAGCTTTAGAACTTTCTAGCAAGGTTTTAATTTTGGGGAGCCTACGCTCACAAAGTTATATGGCCCTGTACGATCTTTATTATACCCTAGCCAAAATATGTAAATAGGGAGGCAGGGGAGGCCACATCTGCCCTAGATGTGGCATAATAGCAGCTAATGATGTCCACATGTTCTTCACTTGCCCCAAACTGGCCCAGTTTCTCCAAGATGTACAAACCTTCATTAATATAAGCCTTAAAATTCCCTTGGTTGTCAGCAGAATTAGTGATATTGGGGTGTGAGACCGATAAATCAATGGATAGAGCGAGTCATATTATTGCTTTAATATTCATTGCAATGTCGCAAATAAGATTATGTATCACATCGGAATAGATAAGCTCTGCCGCCCCAACCTTCGTGAACTGGAGAGCAAGGATCTTAGCCCTCCACAATTTGGAGTTAGCTGTGTTTATGAGGGGGGGGGCAGGAGAAGACGGGAAAGGGGCACACAAATATGGGCCCCATTTACACAATGGTTGGAAAGCTAAATGATATAACAATTGGGCTGCGGTAAGCCATTTCTTATGTCTACTATTGTTATTATTTGTATTTGTAGTAATTGTATGGTTTTTTCGTGGGGTAGTGAGATCCATGGGTTCGTTTTATTTTCAGTGTGGGGTTAGGTATGTCTAGATGACATAGGAAATGATGGCTGCAATAGATGTAACAGATGTCAAAGTTAATGTCAAGCAAAAAAAAGCTATGTGTTATGTTTTTGTTTCCAAGCTGAAATAAAAAAAAAGATTTTTTTTAAAAAAGGAGTAGACCATGTTGCAGCTTTACAGATATCTGCAATGGGAAAGTTGCCTAAAAAAGCCATAGTAGCCCCCAATTTGCGTGTGGAGTGAGGTCTAGGGGGTGTAGGTAAGGAAAATGCTACTTACCAGTATGCATCTGTTATTCGCATGTAGAACTGCAGAGTTGTACACTGCATAGATCGCCATCTGGTGTTGGGCTCGGATGCTTGCACTTTGTCTTGGAAGAGTCTATTGTAGTCACAAGGTAGGTGACTCCTACCTTGGACGATAGTGCGCATGGGCATCAACTCCATCCTCAGATTGTTTTTCGCCATGATGGGAAATGATGGCGTCAGTAAGAAGTAAGAGATGTCCATGTGAATATATCTAATTAAGAGAATACTGGAACAGATACAGGTTCCAGGGAGGCAGGTGGGCGTGTACCACTCTGCAGCTCTACATGCTAACAGATGCATACTGGTAAGTAGCATTTTCCGTTCGAGGCATACGAGCTGCAGATTGTACACTGTGCATAGACTGTACAGCAGTGTCTCCCTTAGCGGTGGTCACCTGTATCTGTTGCAGTGGTTTGAAACTATGTTTTAAGAACAGCCTGGCCTACAGAAGCTTGTTGCTTTGCCTGCACGTCAACACAATAGTGTTTGGTGAAGGTGTGTGGTGTAGACCATGTTGCTGCTTTGCATATGTCATCTAAGGGAATGTTCCCTAAGAATGCCATGGAAGCCCCTAGTTTGCATGTTGAATGCGCTCTAGGGGGAATTGTCAATGTGCATTTAGCCTTTTGGTAGCATATTTGAATGTATTTTACTATCCACCTCGCAAACCCAGCTTTAGAGATGGGGGTTACCTTTATGAGGTGGGGAGAAGGCTACAAACAATTTTGTTTTGCGAAAGGGTTTAGTCCTGTCAATGTAAAAGTAGTGCTCTTTTGACATCTAGTGTATGAAGAGCTCTCTCTGCCACAGAGTCTGGGTTTTGGAAAACCACTGGTAACTCAACTGATTGGTTAAGATGAAAAGCAGAGATGACTTTGGGAAGGAATTTTGGATTTGTTCTGAGAACCACTTTGTTATGATGTATTTGTAAGAATGGTTCTTGTATGGTTAAAGCCTGGATCTCGCTTACCCTTCTGCGAGTGGCAACTGCGACAAGGAAAGCAACTTTCCATGTGAAGAACTGAAGTTCACATTTATGTAGAGGTTCAAATGGGGAACCCATGAGCCTGGTAAGAACAATGTTTAAATTCCACACCAGAGAGGGTGGCAGTCTGGGAGGAATTATTCTTTTAAGTCCCTCCATAAAGGCTTTAATTGCAGGTACTCTAAATAATGACAAATGATTGTTTTGTAAATAAACAGCAAGCGCTGCTAGATGAAATCGTATGGATGAATATGCTAGATTACATCTTTGTGTCACAGTGTTGGCAAATCATGCACACCAATTTACACAGTTCAATCTGAAGTTCTCAATTAATAACTTCGGTGGGGAGGTAGCGTCCTCTAAACCAAGGCGTCATGAAATCCATAAGGTAGCATATCCCTGCTCGGGAGATGTCCCTCCATGCGCACTGCCAATGGTATAAATGTTCAAAAGTTTGTAAAAATAACCAATAAAGTTTTGGTGAATTCAAAAAAGATTTATTTGAATAGTTCTTTATGTAATATCATATCCTCATTGTATTCATGAGATATGGAGGTTCCTTTAAAGTGAATCCGTTAAAGGGTTATTCATAGTTCTTAAATGCATAATTCGAATGAAAACCCCAATGCATTTCGGGCAATTGTCTTGCCCTTTGTCCGGGAGTGAATTTCTAAAGAAAATAGAGATAGACGAAAGTATGTTCTAAAAGGTGAGAAGATAAATGCACAGGTCCTACAAATAATCATCCAGTAGAAACCAAAGTGCTTCATGAAATTAAACTGTCCGTGCTCTAAAGATAGAAGTGTGTTTCTGAAATAATACAAACATTCCAAGAGTTCATCGGTAAGAAAAAATGCATTAGTTAAGCAAATCCCTTAGGATGGATGAAAGTCAAGAAATAGTGTGTGCCAGTGATTTACGCAAAAAGCCCAAAACGACACGGGGTGATTTACAAAAGGATGTTAAAGGTAAATGCAATACACTGTCACGAATAAAAAATGAAACTATATTTGCAAAAGTGCCCGCAAAACAACATGTGGTGATCTTAAAAGTGATAGAATACATCGTGCCGAATAAGAGTAATTGTGTTTGAGAAAGTGTACGTGGAAGATTAAAAGTCCGTGAATATGCTGAAAAGAATCATTGCTAAACGCAGTGGTGATTATAATAACAGGCATCATGAAAGTCTTTTTACCTTAAATTGAGGGCTGAAGCGACTGCATTTCTGGCGCGTCATCAGGGGTTTGAGAGTTGGCGCGCTTCCTAGCGTTCGATACCACTAGTGAGTCTAAGGGTAGTTGCCCCTTGATGTAGGTGGGATCGTCAGGGGCGGGTTTATACGTTGTCAATCCTGGGATTGAGAATTCTAGCCCTCACTGGGTCTTTGAATATGTCTGGGGCACGTTTAATGACCCCTTTTAGCATAGGCAGGGTTTGGACAGTCTTCTGGGACTGTTCAAAGGTGTCTAGAAGGAAGTCCTCGTCTACAGGGTCTGAATGCATGTGGACAGCATGGTAGACAGCAGCTCTATTTACGAGTGGTCCAAAACCATTATTGTCATCTGGGGGGAGATGGTTTTGTTGGATACGGCTGGGGATCAGGAAGGTCTGGGGAACCTATTGGGTTATGATAATCGTCCCAATCGTCCTGTGGTACATCTGTATCGTCATCAGGATCAGTGAAAGGGTCATTGTTGCCTCCCCCCACCCCCTAAATCATAATCATCGTCCTCGTGTGGTGGTGGGGAATGTGGTGGAAGTTTGAGGATGCGGAGGAAGGCCAGGCTCAGGAGGAAGGCCAGGCTCAGGAGGACAAACAGGAGAAGTGGCAGTCTTCTCTTTACAGGCACTGCAGGTGTGTCTGATGTGTCCAGCTTCCTCTTCTTGTGAGGAACAGCAGCCACATGTCCTGTTTTAGGGTCTATATGCAGTTTTTTCTGCTTGGGATCAACAGGATCCGGTCGAAAAAGTTCTTCCTGTTCGGTAACCGCTTTTGGCGCCGACTTTTCGGGTCCGAGCGAGGTTTGGATTTTTGCTCCGAGGCCTTAGGAGTTGGTTTCGGGTCCTTTGGCTTGGCTATGGAGCCAGAAATCTTTTTCTGTTCCGAAGGTTTTGGTTTGGGAACTGGTAGTTTTTCTTTCGGCGTGGAGGTGGTCGGTGTCTACTTTTTGAAAGTAGGTTGGTCTCCCATCTTCGGTGCCGAAGGCACCTGCGGGACACTGATATGCGGTTTGCTTGGTCCAGAGCTACCGGAAGGCGTCCCCTTTATCTTCGGAGCAGAGCCTGAAGGCGGGGCTTCGAGCTTGTTTTCGGACGCGACTGGGGCCAGCAGGCGAAGTCTTGACCAGGGTCTTCTTTTTTCAGTTGGGGTAGGGGCAGTTGTACTCATTCGTTGACCAGGAGTGATGTGGTCGTCTGAGTCGTCTGCTTCAGACACGATTTGCGGGTCCTCAGAATCCTCCTCCGGGACATCGGGCCTTCGAAGATGTCCACTGGTGCCGGAGCTGCTTGCTGCACCATGATGTGTCGTCGGGCCGGGCGATCATGGATGGTTTCTTCGATCGAAAAGAGGCGCAGGCCTAGCAATTGTTCTCGTGGTGCACGGGCGAGAGAGACAGGTTACAGACCTTGTGATGGTCACTGTGTGGGAAATTCGCTCCACATGGGGAGCATTTTTTAAATGGAGTCCTTCACAAGAGCTGTAGTTACATCCGAAACCCGATGGGGGAAATAAACAATCTGAGGATGGAGTCGATGCCCATGCGCACGATCGTCCAAGGGAGGGAGTCACCTACCTCGTGACTACAAAAGACTCCAAGACCAGAACAAAGTGCAAGCATCCGAGCCCAACACCAGATGGCGATCTATGCACAGTGTACAATCTGCACTCATATGCCACGAACAGTTTTTTGCTTGAGCCTAACGAATTTGGATACATTTTACTATCCATCTTGCAATGCCAGACTTTGAAATTACATTGCCTTTATGCGGTGGGGCAAAAGCAACAACTGGTTGCTTGGTCTTACAAACTGGTTTTGTCCTTTCAATATAGTAAAGTAATGCTCTTTTAACGTCTGTGTGAAGAGCTCTTTCTGACACAATCTGGTTGCAGGAAGAATACGGGCAACTCTCCAGATTGGTTCAAACGAAAGGCAGAAACTACTTTAGGTAGAAATTTTGGGTTGGTATGAAGAACCACTTTGTCATTGTGTAGGCGAAAAAATGGTTCTTCAATTGAAAATGCCTGTAGCTCACGAACTCTCAGTGATGCAATGGCTACTAGGAAAGCAACATTCCATGTGAGAAAATGCAGCTCACATTTGTGCAAAAGTTCAAATGGTGAACCCATTAACCTGGTAAGGACAATATTTAGATTCCACGTTGGAGCTGGTGGGAGTCATGGAGCAAACACAATTTTTCGTCCTTCCATGAATGCTTTAATCACTGGGACTCTGAAAAGAGAAAGATGCTGTCTATTCTGCAGATATGCAGCTAGATGTAACCTTATAGATGTGTATGCTAAATTTGAGCATTGTAAGTGGAGTAAGTAACGTATGATGTCTTCTACTGAAGCATTAAGTGGGTTAATGTGGTTGTTTCGGCTATACATTACAAAATCGCTACCATTTGGCTGCATAGCAAGCCCTAGCAGTAGGTCTTCTAGCGTCTTTAATGATGTTCATACAGTCTGGTGGAAGGTTTACATAACTAAACTTTGACTTCAGGAGCCAGATCGCAAGATTGAGCTCCTTTGGATGTCTTAGGTCTCCATAGTTCTGAGTGAGGAGACTGGGCGTGAGGTGCAGCTTTTGATGTGGTACTACCGCTAGTTCTTGTAGGGTTGTGAACCATGGCTGCCGAGCCCAAGCAGGAGCAAACAGGATCAGAGTCAGGGATGCTTGCCTGAGCCTCCGAACCACTAACGGAAGGAGTGGGAGAGGCTGAAAAGCATAAGCAAACCTCCCTGACCAACTCATTCATAGGGCATTGCCTTTGGATTGTGAAAGTGGCTACCTGGCGGCGAAGCTTGGGCATTATGCGCTGATGTGAGTCGCAAACCGATCTATTTCCGGAAACCCCCATATTTGGAAGAACGGAAGGAGAACTTCAGGATGAAGTTCCTACTCGTGTATCTGTTGCTTTTAACTGCTGAACAGGTCTGCTATTTGATTGCTTTCTCCAGGTAGGTGTTCTGCCATGAGATGGGATCTTTTGAGGAATGGCCCACCTCCAAATAGCCCATGCAAGACGTGACAGTTGGAGTGCCCCTCCCCGTTTTTGTACAAAGTACATTGCCGTCATGTCTGCACAAATCAAGACAGCTTTGCTCTTCAGGTGGGTCTGAAAAGTTTTCACTGCTAGGAAAATTATAAGCAATTCTAGGTGATTGATATGCAACTGCTTCTGTTCCCAACTCCACAGTCCTTGAACAGTCAGAGTATGGAAATGTGCTCCCCAACCGGTTAGCGATGAGGCTGCTGTTAGGATAGTCTGTGGAATCGGGTCGATGAATGGCCGCCCCTTGGACAAGTTCTGTGGATTCCACCACTGCAGAGAGCGATGGGTGCGGCCGTCCACCAATACAAGATCTTTCAGTTGACCCTGTGACTGATTCCACGGACGAGCCAAACATTCTTGAAGGGGACGCATTTGAAGTCTTGCATGTGGGACTATTGTGATGCATAACACCATCATTCCTAGCAATTGCATGACCACTCTTGTAGGAAGCGATTAGTTGGTTTGGAATTGGGAGACTAGGCTTTGAATATTGTGTATTCTGGTCGCAGTTGGAAATGCTAGAGCTTTTTGAGTATCTACATTGGCCCACAAGTATGTCTGAGACATGGAGGGCTGCAGATGTAATTTCTCCAGATTGACTGTGAAGCTCAGACTGTGCAACAGCTATAGCGTAGTCTGTGTGCTGGAGACACCTTTGGTGGGAGCTGGCTTTGATGAGCCAGTTGTCCAGATACGGGAAGACATGTATTTTTTGTCTCCAGAGATGAGCTGCGACTACTGCCAGACATTGGGTAAAAACTCTGGGAGCAGTGGTGACTCCAAAGGGAAGCACCTTGAACTGGTAGTGATGACCCGCAACCACAAACCTTAGATATTTGCGATGAGCGGGATGGATGTGGAAGTATGAGTCCTTTAGGTCCAGAGTGGACATAAAGTCACCATGTTGTAGTAGTGGAAGTACTTGTTGTAGAGTGACCATATGTAAGTGGTCGGAATAAATGTAGAGGTTGAAGTCTGAGATCCAAAATAGGCCCGAGTGATCAGTCCTTTTTGGGAATCAAGAAGTAAAGGGAATAGACACCTGTCCCTTGATATTTTAATGGGACTGGCTCTATTGCGCCTTTCACCAGAAGAGATTGAACCTCTTGTTTTAACTGGTGAAGGTGTTCTGGAGACCGTATGTGTGCTCTTGGTGGAATGTTTGGAGGGTTGATGGTAGGCTCTAGGCAATAACCAGATTGGATAATTTGTAAAATCCATTTGTGTGAGGTGATGGTATTCCAGACTAGGAGAAATTGAGTAAGACGTCCCCCGACAGGAGTGGAATGGTCTGAGGGTAGCGCTAAAAAGTCACCATTTGGTATTTGCAGGGGAAGTGCGTGTTGAGTTGCCTCTACCTCTTCCCTTTTCGTTGTTTCCTCTAAATCCACCTCTGAAATAGACTCTTGAGGAGGTTGATTGACTGTTGCCCTTGTAAGAGGAGGAGGGATTTTCTGTTGGCATACTCTTGGAGCCTGCACTATAATAGGAGAAACGAAAGGAACCTCTACCTGAAATCACCTCTACCTGAAAGTGATTGCAAAGCTCCCATGGACTAAGCAACCTCTGTGTCCTTTTTC
Source organism: Triturus cristatus (assembly GCF_964204655.1). NCBI lineage: Eukaryota > Metazoa > Chordata > Amphibia > Caudata > Salamandridae > Triturus > Triturus cristatus. Next base: position 798,630,949 of record NC_140595.1, read on the forward strand.
ATCTTTTCCAGCGAGGTGTCAACTGCTGGACCAAAGAGGTCTTCCATATTGAATGGTTGGTTAAGAATGGAGGCTTGCACCTCAGGTTTGAAACCTAAAACTCTCAACCAAGCAAGTCTGCCTAGTAATACACGGTGTTTACTGCTCGGGCCGCTGTGTCTGCTGCATCGAAGGCATATCTAATAGATGAGCTTACTCTCTTAAATAGGATCATTAGCTTTAGATTTGTGCTAATCAGGTAAAAATTGCATGCGCTTCTCTAACATCATAGTGAGCCCGATAGTAGCAAGCCAATAAGGATTTGGTATTGGCAATGCACCAGTGGTTGGCTGCCTGCGATGCCATTTGTTTCCCTGAAGCATCAATTAACTTTAACTCCTTGTCAGGAGTTGGGGCTTCACCTGTGAGTTAGCTCTTGCGTGCATTGGAAACTTCGGGGGCCTAAATGCACTTGACCTTTTGATGTAGACAGGGTGAGTAGGTGCAGGTTTGTACTTTTTACCTACTCTAGATGTGATAATGCATGCCCATACAAGGTCTTTAAAAATCTCTTCTGCATGTTTAAGCATTCCTTTTAACATGGGTAACATATAAGTAGCTCTTTGACTGGTACTAAGGGTTTCAAATAGAAAATCCTCTTCTGAGTTTTGTTTTTATAATTCCACCAAGTAATAATGAGCAGCTCTGTTAAGAAGCTCAATGTATCCTATATTATCAGGTGGAGAGGGTTTAGACGGATATAGATGTGGATCATTATCAGAGTTGTCATTATCATAATGTTCCCCTGGGTCAGGGTTTGCTCGACTAACATGATAAACGTCCCCATCTCCCTCGTCCTGTGGGTCAGGTGATGGTGGTGGTAAGTTTATAGGTGAAATAAGCAAGTTTGGATCAATGGGTGGAGGAGATGGAATGTCAGGTGGGGAAGGGTTGGTGCCCACATTTTCTTTTTTTGAGGTAAGTGGTAATCCTCTGGAAGGCTAATTTTCCTCTTTTCAGGTAACTATGCAATGATATGTCCAGTATCTGGATTTATTTCCAGCTCTTTTTGCTTCGGATCCAAAGTTAGAACGTCCGAGCAAAGTTCTTTAGAAAGTCTTTTCTTTAGCTGCCGTTTTCGGCGTTGAAGGTTTTGGCTCCAAGGTTTTCGGCACCGAAGCTTTAATCTTGGATAAAGATGGAAGGTGGATATGCTTTGATTTTGGCGCCAAAGGTTTAGTTTCAGTGCCGGTATAGGGCCGACTCGAGCCCAGCCCGAATGCTTTTGTGCTTTGGCACCGGGCCCGATGGTGGGGTGCTCGAAACTTTATTGGTACAAACCTAGGCCCGAGGGCAGAGGAAGGACAGGAGCCTTTTTGTGGAGTGAGTTGTATGGGAAGGAATTCTCTGTTCTCCCGATACGTTGACTTGGCGTGATTTGGTCTTCGACATCGAAGTCAGCTCCAGACACGGAGAGGTGTTCTTTCTCCACTTCTGTATCAGCTTCCGGCACGTTGGACTCTTCTTGATCAGAATGTTCTCCGAAAAGATCCACTGTGGAGCCGCTTTGCAGATGCATTTCGTGACGTCAAGCCAGACGTTCACAGAGTGTCTCCTTTGATCTAAACAATCTGCACGCGCCGCAGGCCTTCTCGTCGTGTTCCGGAGACAGAGGTTGCACACTTTGTGCAAGTCAGTGCAGGGAAACTTAGCACGACACCCACACCCAGGACATAATTTAAATGCAATACGTTCCATCGACTGCTACGATCGAAGGTTTGACTTGAAACGATACGCAGTAGATTGGGGAACATGTTAGAGAAAAAATACTGTCGAGGGTAGTAGATTGCAAACCGATGGGAAATCGAAACGGTGTTGAACCGGAGCGCAACAATTCATGTCCGGACCCGAAGGCGGAAAAAATAATCTAACAATGGAGTCGATGCCCATGCACACCATCACTAAAAGGAGTCGTCACCGGCCCCATGGCTGGAAAGACTTTTTTGAAGAAAAAAACTAACTGCAAACATCCGGACCCAACACAAGATGCCCATCTATGCACAGCATGTGAACTACAGCTCACATGCCTCAAACCTATAAGTTTTGCAGCTTGATTCTTTACTGGATTCGCATGCTGAGCATAAATTTTGTAGCGGTTTGTTAAGTCTTGTGGTGGCTGAGTGGAAGATGGGCGTTGGTTTGTGAATAGATGTTTTAAGATCCTTTGTCCTACTAGTGCTTCTTTATTCATTTGGATGTCCACACTGTAGTGTTTGTGAACGTGTGCACTGAAGACCATTTTGCTGCCATGCAAATATCTTGAATTTGGAGTATTGGCTTGAAAGGCGATTGTTGCCCCTTTGTCTTGAGTGAGCCCGTGGAGCTCTGTGCAATGTTTGTCCTGCTTGCTTGTGGCACAATTGTATGGCTTGTACAATCAATCTTGCAATTGTGTTCTTGGTTACTGGCCTTCCCAGAAAACTGTTTTGTCTTCCTGTAATCTTTTGTTTTTTCAATGTACTACAGGACTGCTCTTCTATCATCAAGAGTGTGCAATGCCCTTTCTGTTTGAGTCTATGGATTTTTGAAAAAATGTGGTATTTTTATGGATTGGTTTATGTGGAATCGGGATACCACTTTTGGCACGAAGTGTGCATCTGTTCACATGACGATTCTGTCATTATGAATTTGGAAGTAGGAATCCTGTAGTATTAGTGCCTGTAACTCACTAACACTATGTAGCGAAGTTATTGCTACTAAGGCAGTCTTTAGTGTGAGCAACTGTGCGGTGCCATGTGGAGTGGCGGTGCTATGTGTAGTGGCTCAAATGGTGTTTATCAGCTAAGCGAGTACTATATTTAGGTTCCATGTGGGTGCTGGTACTGTTTTTCGTGGTGCAATACTTTACCTTTCTAGGAAACTCTTGACCACGTGAGAAGTGAAGCTCTTCCCAGCATGTCCTCTTGTATATGCTACAATTGCTGCTAAGTGAACTTTCAGTGGTGTGTAGGTTAGTTTACTATGTAGTAAATGTGTTAAGTACCTCAGAACAGTCTTTTCTTTTGTGAGTTTTTGGGAAAGACGCTCTTTGGGGCACCATTGAGTATCTTTTCAATTTCGCTGTGTAACATTTCCTAGTGGTCGGCTTTCTTGCTTATCAAAGAACTGCCATTGTGCTTTCTGGTAGATTTAGGTGTGCATATTCTATGTCCTTAGGAGCCATGCTGCAAAGCTCAGGCTTTCGGGTTCTGGGTGAAGCACTTTTCCTTTTTTGCACTGTTAGTAAGTCTTCTCTTTTTGGGAATTTGTGACAGATTGGATACCAGCAGTGGATACCAACACCAAGATCCCTGGTACCAACCACCACAAGAACATACAGGAGCACCGTCTTTTTTAGAGAACACCCAATGGAACCCGCCCCCCCCCCCCCACCCCCCCAGAGGACGTGGATCCAATTGTAACAGACCGGCACACAGAGGACAATACCAGCAGAACTGGGACATGGGCCACCAACAAGGACAGAATCAGTAACAGGTGAGATTCCAGCCAGAAAACCAGGGTGAGATCAACACCCGGAGGAGAACATACAGGTGGTAGCTCAGCCAAAAAGTCCAATAATCAATTATTCACACACTATCTCCTGGTGAAACAAGCATCCTCAACAAGGGGCTTTCCATTGTGCCTACATCATGTGCCAACCGTATCAATGTAAAGGCTGAACTAGATCTCTTTTTTCGAAAAGTGCACCTGAGAGACTTCTTCAGAAACTTGCCACCCACCACGGCATCATCCAACACAGGGACGAGACCACCATCCACCTTCATGCCTACATCACACATGGTGTCCCACAAAATCCTGACGTTTGAAAGCTTAGTACTACGGGGTGTCCTGAAGACATGTGCCACTAAAACATATATGAAATACATTACCACGGGTGAGAGAGAAGCACTCAATACTTTGAAAATCAATAAGACCATAGTAATCAAACCAGCGGACAAGGGGGGAGCCATCGTGATCCAGAACACCGAAGACTATAAAGCCGAAATCTATTCGCAACTGAGGGATGGCATCAGTTACACTACCATCAGAAATGACCCCACCAAAGACATATGTAAAAGTATCAAACTCATTACTGAGAAAGGTAAAGAATCTGGTTTCCTTTCTGATAAAGAATACGATTATTTAAACACCGATCACCCACGCCTACCCACCATTTATACATTTCAGGGTCCATTAAAACTTGCACAAACCTCCAGACAGACTTATTATTTCTGGATGTGGATCTCTCCTGGAGCCAGTGAGCAAATACGTGGATTTCTTTTTGAAACCATTAGCAGAAACCACGAGGACCTATCTCAGAGACACTAAGCAGGTAATCAAATTGGTGGATAATATGGAATTTGATCCCACCAAACTACTATTAGTGACACTTGACATCGTATCACTCTATACAGGTATTCCCCAGCGACCAGCACTAGATTCCATAAAACTAGCACTCGAAGGAAGACCCCAACGCACCAATGTCCCGACTGAGTTCATATTGGAACTACTTGAAGTAGCCATGATGAAGAATTTCTTCATTTTCCAAAATGAGTTTTTCATGCAAAGGAGTAGCGATGGGAGCGGCTTTCGTCCCAGATCTGGCGATCCTCTTCATGGACGAATTTGAGAATGACCACATTTTTTCGGCAACCAAACCCTTCACCAGTCACGTCACCGAAAGGAGAAGATACAAAGACAACGGGTTTCTTATCTGGACTGGAGAATAGACGGAACTGAAAAGTTTCTTTGATTGGCTCAACACCCGCTCCAATGATATCAAATTCACCATGCGTTTTGACAGACATTCCATTGACTTCTTAGATATCAGTATCAAGGCATCTGAAGACCACCTATATACTACCCTCTTCAGAAAACCGGCGGAACGTTACACCTTACTGAGGTATACCAGCCACCATACACAAGGTCTCCGTGATAAAATACCATTTGGCCAGTTTCTCCGAATCTGGAGGAACTGCACACGGAAGGATGATTTCTCGCAAATCTGACACTCATCACACGCCTCATGGAACGAGGCTACCTCAAAAGACTAGTTAAAAGAGCACGCAAAAGGGCGTGGTATAACAGAGAAACACTATTAATACCTAAACAACGCCAGACCATCGACAACAGAATGAGATTGGTCACCACATACTGTACCAGGAGCAACGATCTCCAGAAAATCATAAATGGCCATTGGGACTCATCTGACGACCTGGATGTCCAAGAACCTCCTATGCATGCTTTCAAAAAGGCCAAAAACATTCAAGACCACGTAGTTCGCTCATTTTTGGACACTCCTCCCAAGTATGTGGAACCTACCAGAAGTAGTGAGCCATACCAAATGCAAGGCCTGCAGAATGTCAATTGAAAGGAAAACATTTTGCTACAAACATCACTCCTTAGATCTCAAAGCTCATACCAATTGCAATTCGTATGATGTGATGTATGTGATAATTTGCCTGTGCAACCAATTGTACGTCGGACAAACAAGGCAAAAAGTAAAAACAAGGATCCTACAACATTGCAACAGAATCCGGTGTAAAATAGGGGCCCCTCTTGTTGAACATTTCACCAATCACGCACACACACTTGAATCCATTAAGTGGTTAGTGCTTGAGAAAACATCTGTTGGGATACAGGGAGGGGACTTGGGACCCATTTGGAACCTAAGAGAATGCAAATGGATGTACTTCCTAGACACCGTTGCTAATGGACTGAATGAACAGGATGGTACTAATGCGCAGTTGGCATGATTGTCAACCGAATAGTCTGCACATGAAAACTGTCTCATATTTACTATGTATAATGTGCTGCCATATGCCTTACTTCCTCGTGTTTGATTATTTCTCCCAAATGTGCATATCTAGACAAACTGTGTTGTATGTGTTTTATAATGCTATCAAATCACATGTATATGAGCACATTTTTGATCTATTTCGTCATTTGACCTGACCATCTGGTCTATCGCGAGGCATATTCACATGTTTCCAACCCGGTTTGATTTTCTGCACTCCTGTTTAAAACTTTTACCACACATCAACCAAATGCAATGTGTACTTCTCCATCGTTTCAGTGACAAAGTCTTTACACATGCCACACCACGATTATTGGAGCACCCACAGGATTCAGTCCAATGCACTCCTTCAGTGCCTTGATGCACTCCATACATGTACCCATTCCAAGCATTTTCCTATATTAGAGATTTGCACGCTTTCTGCAGTGGCCATCCTTCCTCTCATTGGACGCCAATAGACGAGCCCCCACAAAAGCACTTAGCGGCTGCACCTCGCGGTGCACGTATGCCTGTCAGCCAGAAACCATTTATTAACAGCCGGTTTGACATCCACACCCATTCTCGAGCCGGACGACCGTGGATGAGGTAAGTGTTTTTTACACCCCTAGAATCCCCTGTGCATCTGTTTCCAGCCCCCTAACCCACTTTGTTTTAAAGGAACCCGTTCGTCTAATGACACTGAATGTTTCGTGAATGTTTTAATAGCATCTATGACAGCCGCGTACGGTCTACGAGCGCTCACTTTTGACTCGTTCCCTTCTAACCGCTCACCGCAGAAGTGCTAGCGGTACATTAGTATTACACGTCCCTAGAGATCAGCGTTCGTGCCCTCACAATTATATTTGACCTCTGTTGCCCCATACTGTTGCCCCATACTTGATGCATCCCTCTCACGTCAGACAACACAGACTTTGCAGTAATGTCGGCGTATCTGTTTTATTTATTTTTTCCTCCTTTCTCTCAACATCCCCATTGATAAATTCCTTCCTCCAGTTTCACGGTTTCATTACATCGCTTATGAAACCCCTAAACAGCCCAGTCCCTCAAGTCCACCATGTGCAACCTTTTTTGGCTGAACCCATCTGTTTGAACTACAAATAGTCGACCTCATCTCCTCCGTACTAGACTGCTTGGATTCATTCCCCCCCCTGTGAGAGATTGATGACCTCACCCACAGTTTCAAAGCTACTACGGAGCTTTCCCTCTTCCTGGATGCACACTCGTCGTGCTCTGATCTCAAGTAGGTATCAGGTACCTTACTTATCACAGCATTCACCCATTTTTCCCTCAAATAGCATTGCTCTTCTTACACACTCTCCCCTTACCCACTCTTCACTAACCTGTCCTGAAGAAGACCCCCACGTTCGGACACAATTTACCCTCCCAATCTGGGGTCGAAACGTACACTACATACCACCTTCACGACAAGCCCAATGAACTAAATGTGATGATTAACATGTACAATTGAGCTATGTCTAGATAAAGGAACAGTTGACCTATGTTTGGCTGGAAAGGTTTCATTTCATGTGTCAAAGATGTACATATGTCACCTTACCTTTGTCCTGTCCTTCACTCACTGACTCAGCACTTCCTACCCCACACTTTCCTATTTTTCCACTTTGAGAGCACTGTTAATAACAATATCACTTATTACTCTTTGGAGCAATTGTGTTGCCATCGAAACGCTGAAAGGAATATGCTACTTACCAGTATGCATCTGTTCTTGGCATGTAGAGCTGCAGAGCCACACACTTAGGATAGATCGCCATCTGGTGTTGGGCTCGGGTGCTTGCAGGTTGTCTTCGGAAGAAGTCTTTGGTCACGAGATAGGTGACTCCTCCCTTGGACTACAGTGCGCATGGGCATCCACTCCATCCTCAGATTGTTTTTCGCCATGATGGGAAATGATGGTGTATAAGAATAAAGAGAAAGGATGTCCATGTGTAATATCCAAGTAAGACGATGCTGGAACAGATACAGGTCCCAGGTGGGTGGGCGTGTGTGGCTCTGCAGCTCTACATGCCAAGAACAGATGCATAAAGGTAAGTAGCATATTCCGTTCGAAGCATAGGAGCTGCAGATCACACACTTAGGATAGACTATATAGCCGTGTCTCCGGTAGCGGTGGTCACCTGTATCAGTTGCAGCAGTTTGGAATAAAGTTTTAAGGACAGCCTGACCCACAGAAGCTTGTTGTTTCGCTTGCACGTCAACACAGTAGTGTTTAGTGAAGGTGTGTGTTGTAGACCATGTGGCTGCCTTACAAATATCTAAGGGAATGTTTCCCAAGAATGCCATGGAAGCCCCTATTTTGCGTGTGGAATGCGCTCTAGGGGGAACTGTCAGTGTGCGTTTAGCCTTGTGGTAGTATATTTGGATACATTTAACTATCCACCTGGCTATCCCGGATTTGGAAATAGGCTTGCCTTTATGTGGTGGAGAGAAAGCAACAAACAATTGTTTGGTTTTGCGAAAAGATTTGGTTTTATCAATGTAATAAAGCAGGGCTCTTTTAACGTCTAAGGTATGAAGAGCTCTTTCAGCTACCGAGTCTGGATTTGGGAAGAACACTGGTAGCTCGACTGATTGGTTAAGATGGAACGGAGAAATGACTTTTGGTAGGAATTTAGGATTTGTTCTAAGAACCACTTTGTTACGGTGTAGCTGTAGGAATGGTTCTTGTATGGTTAAAGCCTGGATCTCACTTACCCTTCTAAGGGATGTGATAGCAATAAGGAACGCTACTTTCCATGTGAGGAACTGTAGTTCGCATTTATGCAGAGGTTCAAATGGGGGACCCATGAGCCTTGTGAGAATATTTAGATTCCACACTGGAAAGGGTGGTAATCTGGGAGGAATAATCCTTTTAAGACCTTCAATGAAGGATTTGATCGCTGGTACTCTAAATAATGCCCAGTGTTGTCGATTTTGTAAATAGGCTGCTAATGCTGCTAGGTGGAGACGTATGGATGAGTATGCTAAATTACATCCTTGCAAGTGTAGTAAGTAGCAAATGATGTTCTGGATGGATGCATCCAGTGGGCGTATATCATTGTTAGTGCAGTAAATGGCAAATCTTTTACATTTTGAAGCGTGGCAGGCTCTAGTAGTAGGCCGTCTGACCTCTTTTATAATATTAATGCAGTCTGGTGGTAGGTTGAGGTAACCAAACTTTAGGATTCAGGAGCCAGATCGCTAGGTTCAGTTGATGTGGATCTGGGTGTCTGATTTCTCCATGGTTCTGGGTTAATAAGGACGGGGAGAGGCACAGTTTTTGGTGTGGAACTAGAGAGTTCCAGCAGTGTTGTGAACCAGGGTTGACGTGCCCATGTGGGAGTTTATAGTATCAGCTTGAGAGACTGTTGCCTGAGTTTGCGTACCACGAATGGAATGAGTGGGAGAGGCGGAAAAGCGTACGCAAATCTGCCTGACCAGTTCATCCATATTGCATTGCCCTTCGACTGTGGGTGGAGAAACCTGGCGGCGAAGGTTGGGCATTTTGCGTTTTCGTGTGTGGCGAACAGGTCTATGTCTGGTTGGCCCCATTTTTGGAAGAATGGGAGTAGGACTTGTGGGTGTAATTCCCATTTGTGGATCCGTTTTAGTTTGTCGACTCAAAAGGTCAGCAATCTGATTATGAACTCCTGGAAGGTGTTCTGCTAGCAGGTATATGTTCTAGGGAATGGCCCATCTCCAAATGTTCTGTGCGAGCTGGGACAGCTGGAGAGAATGTGTGCCTCCTTGTTTTTGTATGTAATACACGGCTGTCATGTTGTCCGTCCGGATGAGGACAGTTCTCTTCTGGAGATGTAGTTGGAATGATTAGTGCTAGGAATACTGCCAGTAGTTGCAGGTAATTGATATGGAGCACTTTCTGTTGAGTGGTACATGTGGCCCGAGTGGTGTGTGTTAGGAGATGGGCTCCCCATCCTGTGAGAGATGCGTCGGTTGTCAGCACTATTTGTGGAAGAGGCTCTAAGAACGGCCGCCCTTTGGACAGGTTTATAGTGTTCCACCATTTTAGAGAGCGATGTGAGCGGCTGTCCAACACCAGATCTGCCAGTTGTCCTTGAGCCTGGTTCCACTGACGTGCTAGCCATTCTTGCAAGGGACACATTTGAAGTCTTGCATAAGGCACAATGAAGATGCATGACGCCATCATGCCTATGAGTTGCATGAACACTCTTGCTGGAAGAGTGATGGGTTTGAAATTTTGCGATCAGAGCTTGTATTTTGGCTATCCTGGCTGGGCTGGGATATGCTAGTGCTTTGGAGGTATTTATGGTGGCTCCCAGATATTGATGTATGTGGGAGGGTTGGAGATGAGATTTGGGATAGTTTATTGTGAATCCCAAGTTGTGTAAGATTTGAATAGTTTGGTGAGTGTGTAGGATGCATTTGTTGAATGAATTTGCTTTTATGAGCCAATCGTCTAGATCTGGGAAGACATGAATTTGTTGTCTCCTGAGATGCGCTGCTACTACTGCTAGGCATTTGGTGAATACTCTGGGTGCAGTTGTTACCCCGAATGGAAGGACTAAACTGATAGTGTTGTCCGCCCACCACAAATCTTAGATACTTCCTGTAAGCAGGATGCATGGGGATGTGAAAATAGGCGTCCTTGAGGTCTAGGGTGGCAAGGAAATCGCCTTGTTGTAGTAGCGGGAGTACTCATTGAAGAGTGATCATATTGAAATGATCTGAGTTTATGTACTGATTTAGGAGTCTGAGGTCCAGTATTGGTCTTAGCGTCTCGTCCTTTTTGGGGATTAGGAAGTACAGTGAGTATACCCCTGTACCCTGATGTTGTAAGGGAACTGGTTCTATTGCGTGTTTTTGCAGCAATGAAAGCACCTCTTGTTTGAGGAGCGTATGATGGTCTGGTGACATATAGCGTTGCTTGGGTAGAATGTGTGGGGGGGTAGAGGTTAGTTCCAGGCAGTAACCATACTGGATAATTTGTCTTACCCACTTGTCTGTTGTGATGGAGTTCGACAGGTAGGAACTGTTTGAGTCTTCCCCCGACTGGAGTGGAATGGTCTGGGGGGAGTGGAGGAAAGTCACTGTTTTGTGGCGGGAGAGGTACGAGTGTTGGTACTGCCTCGTCCCTTGGTGTTGTTTCCTCTATATCATCCTCTAAAATATCCTCTACTGGGGGATGTTTGTGTAGATGGTTTGAATGTGGAGGAGGTGTCTGCTCCCATGTTTTTGGAGGCTCCTCTATAGAAGGAGCGTCGAAAGGAGCCACGTGGTTGTGGAGACTGCAATGCTCCCATGGATTTAGCAGTCTCGGTGTCTTTTTTTCATTTTTTCAAGTGCAGTGTCTACTGCTGGTCCAAACATTGATTGAATGGTTGGCTAAGTATAGTACTTTGTACTTCTGGCTTAAAGCCTGAAATGCGTAGCCATGCATGGCGTCTAAGGAGTACACTTGTGTTTATTGCCCTAGAGGCAGTGTCTGCGGCGTCAAGTGCACATTTAATTGAGGCATTTGAGATAAGTTTTCCCTCTTGTATAAGGTCATTTGCCTGGTCCTTGTATTGGTCTGGTAGGTGTTGTATGAGGTCTTCTAACTGATCATAGTGAGCCCTATCGTAGCATGCTAATAGGGCTTGGGTGTTGGCGATACGCCAACGATTAGCGGCTTGTGCTGCTAATCTTTTGCTCGAGGCATCTAATAGTTTGGATTCCTTGTCGGGGGCGGTGTATCTCCCGTAGTTTGGGAGTTGGCGCGTTTCCTTGCGTTGGAAATGACCAAAGAATCCAGAGGGAGCTGTCCTTTGATGTAACAAGGTTCTTCTGGGGCAGGTCTATATTTTTTCTCAATTCTTGGGTCGAGTACCCTGTCCCGTATGGGGTCTTTCAATACTTCTGTGGCGTGTTTTATGACCCCTTTAATCATGGGTAAAATTTGAACAGACATCTGAGACTGTTCAAAAGTGTCTAAGAGGAAATCTTCCTCGGGTGCATCGGAGTGCATGGTGACGCCATGATAAAGTGCTGCTCTGTGTACTAGTTGTCCAAACCCCAGGTGGTCATCTGGAGGTGATGGTTTGGAGGGATATGGTGTAGGGTCAGGCATATCTGGTAGAGGGTATGCCCAGTCCAATGGTACAGTATCTGGATTTGTGAACGGATCATTAAGATCCCCCGGATCACCCCCTCCCCCTAGGTCATCATCATCCTGTGGGGGTGGTGTATGTGATGGAGATGGTAGAGGTAATGGTGGTGTAGGCAGAGGGGGTGGGGTAGGAGGTGGTACAGGAGAGGAAGGAGGTATTGGTGATGTTGCCGAGTCCTTCTTTATAGGAACTGGGGTAGGTGTTGTGTCCAGTTTCCGTTTCCTTCAAGGTACAGCAGTGACATGTCCAGTTTTTGGATTAATATAGATCTTTTTTTGTGTTGGATCTGGGTGGAAAAGTTCTTGGTCTTCACGAACAGACTTTGGCGCAGATTTTTTCGGTTCTGATCGAGGTTTTTGGTGATCGGTAGAGTCTTTGGCTTTAGGAGGTGTATTATAGTACTTAGCCGGTGGTTTCGGTGCAGATGAAGTTTTCGTTGCCGAAGTTGAGTCTTTGAGCTTGGGAGCTTTCGGTGCCAGTTTGTCTATGGGCCTTGATGTTTTCGGTGCCGAAGGCGCCGGAGCCGGTTTCGGTGCTGAGAGGTCTTGTGTCTTCGGTGCCGGTGAGACAATGATATGTGGTTTGCTTGGGCCCAAGCCACCTGGAAGGCTTGTGTTTCTTCGGAGCCGAGCCCAAAGGCGGGGCTTCTGAAGGGTGTTTTCGGTCTCGACTGGGGCCCGCTGGTGAAGTCTTGACCAATGCCTTTGGTTTTGGAGGGGTTGGGGTAGGGGCAGTGGTACGCATGCATTGCCCCGGAGTAATGGGGTTGTCCGAGTCGTCTGCTTCTGAGATAATTTGAAGTTCCTCGGAATCTTCTTCCGGGACATCAGGACCCTCATCGAAGATGTTTTCTGGTTCCGGGGCTGGTCTGTGTGCCATGATATGGCGTCTAGCTCTTCGATCCCGAATGGTCTTTTTGGATCGAAATGCGGCGCAGGCTGGACAGCTGGACTCGTGTTCCGGCGACAGGCACAGGTTGCAGACCTTATGATGGTCACTGTGTGGGAATTTTGCTCCACACTGGGGGCATTTTTTAAACTGCGTCCTTTCCATGAGCCGTAGGCCTCACGGCGCGGATAGGTCCAATCGCCCACGTCGACGTCCGGAACCGGTCCGATGAATTAGATGTCGAGTGAAGGTGCCTCGATGTAGTTTTGTAAAAGTTTTTCGCTTTGAAAGCTTGTTTTTGAAGTTTTCTACCGGAGTGGAAAAGTTACATCCGAACCCAATGGCGGAAAAAAACAATCTGAGGATGGAGTGGATGCCCATGCGCACTGTAGTCCAAGGGAGGAGTCACCTATCGCGTGACCAAAGACTTCTTCTGAAGACAACAACCTGCAAGCATCCGAGCCCAACACCAGATGGAGATCTATCCTAAGTGTGTGTGATCTGCAGCTCATAAGCCTCAAACATTTATTTTGCATTGAATGCTTGTCAAAATTTGGAATTAAAATAGGACTAGAGCATTATGCAAAAAATGAGTGAATGCTTTTATGCTATTACAATTTTCTACCATGACCAGATCTTTTACTGTACTGTTCAACAGACCCAGGTCTGGTAGTTTTATGTGGGTCACCCCATTGAAACTTAATACAAACAGGTACCCAGGACCTATGTTCTTTCCCTAAAAGTGATTTAAAACAAAACCTAATTCGGAATCTTTGCTCACAGTTCAGCTACTTGTAAATGTTACCACAGGTACCAACGACACTGACCAGGGAAGACCTCGAAGGGCTGCATCACTTATTGTGCCACCCTTAGAGGCCCTGTACCTTAACATCCAAACACTGCCTTGGCAGGATCCGTGTTTTGGTGCAGAACAAAGTAAAGAGACGACATGGCACATATCCGTGTGCCATGCCTACAGCCCACTGCACTGGCATTGATCAGCCACCCCTCTAGCTGGGTGCACTATACAAGAGGTGGGGGTACAGGTGCATGAGCCCTGTACCCCTACAGTGTCTAATCAATTCTTAGACATTGTAAGTGCAGTAATGCCATTAATAGTATATGGTGCTAGGAGTTCATCATTATGTACCATAATGGCTTTACTGAAAACTGGGAAGTTTGGTATCAAACTTCTCAGCGCATTAAAGCCACACTGATGTCAGTGTGGTATTTAATGAAAAATGCACACAGAGGGCAGCTTAGAGTTGCCACCTGAAAAACAACCTAACACTAGAGTTCAGGCTGAGTGGCTGCTCGCCAGCTCCCACCACCAGGAATGTTTCTGGACCCCTGTGTCAAGAGCCTGTTGCTCTCGGGGTCTAAACAATGCAGATCACAGGACGAAGTGCCAAGCCTCCTCCGCCAGGGTGGGATGGGTCCACAAGGGGAAGCTTCAAAAGCTTGCTGCCTTTGTGAGCTTCCCCAGGCCTTTAGCTGCTGCCAGGAACTGGACCCCATCGGTTTTGACCCCCACTTTGGGCGGGAAAATCAGTGGAAAAGCAAGAGAGGAAGGGAGGTGTGCCCACCTTTGCCAACCACACCCTTTAGGTGGGGGAAGGAGAGGTGAAGCACAACTCAGTCCCGCTATCTTGCACAGGAGGGTACCTAGCCAACCAGAGAGGCATATGCCTCCATTCCCTCAAGAGGGTGGCATAATAGGGGGTGGACCCATTGGTCCCAACCCTTACTTACCTGTAACGCCCCTAAATCTAGTACTTTGGGGCAACCCTGAACCTTGCTTCCTCTAATAGGAACCGACCAAGAAGAAAAGGACCAAAAAGCTGTGTTGAAGCTATGAAGAGGACATCGCTCACTAACTTGGCCCCAGCCCTAGAGGCATGTCCCCACCTTGAACCTGCGGAAGCGAAAACCTGGTGTGTCCTGAAGCCAGCAACCTTAAGAACCCAAGGACGTGTCCTGCCTTCCACAGAAAAGACTATTTCCTGTGACCACCGGATTTGCTCACCCACAGACCCAGGCTCCAGCCAAAACCGAAAATCTGCACCACTCTGCACCAGGCGCACACTGCCTGAGTTCGAGTGGCCCAACACCACGAGGAGGTCTCCCCGGCGATCCTGACCTGTGATCTGGTAAGTAAACCAGACGCCGAAAGACACCTTTGTACCCATAGTCCCACGTCCTTGGGTGGCCCAACCGGCTGTGTCCCAGCATCCCAACTTAGCTCTCCAACCAGTGGTCACCTCCAGAAGATCTTCGTCCCCCAAGCCTGCAGTCTGTCAAAACAAGAGAATCCCCATTGAAACCAACAGATCACCCGATGCCAAAGCAGCACCCAGCCACTGCTGCAGGTGTACTTTGGGTGCTAACTCGACCCCCCTTTGCTCTGAGCCTAACACCAGGGGCTTTGCTCCCACAACCCTGTGGCCTGCCAGTGAGCAGCCACCAACCGGAGGCTCCCTGTCCCCCATTGGATAACATTGGGCCTCAAGCACTCTACCCAGCCACCCTAGTGCCGCTGAGGATGCTTTGAGTGCATCCTTGACCCTGGGGGAACCCTTGTTCTAACCCCAGAAAATCAATTCCTAAGACAGTATACCCCTTCTAACCGACATTTCTCTCCATAGGAATACATTGACAGTTTTCTCTTCAAAAATGTTTGAAGTGTGAAGTTGATTTGTATGAAAACCTGAACAAATGTACAAAACTGATTTTACATATCTTTTCTCTAGGAAAAGTCCCACTGTGATATCTAGGCAAACCACACTGAGTAGAAAACGTTACTTTTCAAATTATTTTAAGTAATCTGAAAAGTATTTTGAAGAGTAATTTTGACATTTTAAATTACCTGTATTTCACTCAACTGCATTTGACCATGCATTTAATTGTAAAACACTGCATAAGATTTAGCAAAACATTTATTTCACTTACCTGTGCAAGACTTGGCTTGGTTCTAGAATGAAAATATTTTTTTTTTTTATACAAACAAAACTGGTCTGAGTTCAGTCTTGGAGTGTGAGATACCGTTTGCTGATTGAGTGTGTACAACAAATGCTTAACACTGTCTGATAAAGCCTTACTGCTTGCCCACACTACCACAAATAAAGAGTATGGTGCTATCTACTTTTACCTCTGTAAGCCTTTGGGGATCCACTGGACCGTGCACACCATACCTTACTTTGGTATAGCAGAGCCACAGGGTTGAGGGAGCAAAGCTCCTAGGGTTAAGCACAGGGCAAAGGGGGATCAGAGTTCGCACACAGGGTGCACCAACAGCAGCACAGCGGCCGCCAGGTGCAGGGTGCTGATTTGGCCTTGGATGCCCTGTTTTCAATGGACGATCTCTGGTCGGAGCAAAGACTGCAGGTTCGGTCAGAGAGGCTTCCTGGAGGCGACCACCAGTCGAAGATGTAAGTTGGGAGGTTTGGACACCATCTGTTGGGCCACCAAAGTCAGAGGAGCGTAAAGACATTGGGTTACCTTACCAGCTCAGGGAGCAGTTGGGGAGGGTAGGGATCCTCCAGATAGAGGATACAGGCGTTGTTGGGAGGCTTGAGGTAGGTCAGGGATCACCAGATCCCAGGTCAGGATTGCTGGTGGAAACCTCCTCAGGGTGTTGGGCCACTCCGCTCCGGTCAAATCCGTGAGTTAGAGTATGATTCTTCAGCAAGTCCAGTGCACATGGGAGACAGTCTTTGCAGTGAAGGTAGGGCAGGTTCTTCAGGTTCTGGGGGCTGGTGGACAAGCCAGGATTCTGCTGGAGAAAGTAGAGGTCGGGACATGCCGGAAGAGCTGGGGCCAAGGCAGTTAGCATCCTCCTATCATTCCTTCAACACGGCTCTTTGGTCCTCCTTGCTTGTCTGAGGCAAGGTTTGGGGGTTCCCCCCCCAAATACAAACTTTAGAGGAGTTTCAGGTGGGTACAGGTCAGGGCCAATGGGTCCCTTCCTTGGGGTGGGTACACCACCTATTATGCCACCCTCCAGTGGGGAGGGGGGCATAAGACTCTCTCTGGTTGGCTGGGTCACCCATCTTCAAGAAGGCAGTGTGAGAAAGTGGCTCTGTATATACTGTTCCTTAATAGGTACGGGGTGTACAGAGTCCACAGTCCCCAAGGGTTTGACAGAGGCTAAAGTTAGATATAACCTTACTCTCTAAAGTGGTAGATTGGTCGAGCAGTAAGGCAGTATCAGAGGACAGTGTAAAGCATTTGTTGTACACACAGTCAGCAAATGGTCTCACACACTCAATAACTGAACTCTAGGCCACTGGTTTATATATAAAAAATATATGCTTGTTTTATTTTAGAACCAACAATTGGCATTAAAATATACTTTCTCAGAATGAGATGCTTTATATAAATACTTTTGCAATATGCAATTGACTTTTGTAAACAGTTACAAGTGGTTGCAAGTGGTTGCAAGTGGTTGCAATAGGCAACACAATTTTAAACACAATAATGCATTGAGTTCAATAGAAGTTTCAAGTTATTTGCAACAGATTACTTTTAGGATTACTTTTGGAATTCCAGGTCTGGATCCTAGATTCAGTCCTGGGTCAGTACTTAGAATCAAGTGATGAAAGTCGACTTAATTACTGTGATGATTTTTAAACAATGTTTAACTATTTTTAAAAGTTGACACTTAGAAAATATTTCAAAGAAAACAGTCAATGATTCCCTATGGAAGAAAATTCAAGTTGCAGGTACAGTATGTTCTCGTTACTTTTGTAATCCAGTACTGGGTGCCTAGACTCAGTACTGGGACCTTTATCCAAAACAGGTAAGTAATTACGTTTTCAGATATTATACGATTTTTAAAGAATATTTAAAGATTGCAGAAAATGACACTTAGAAGAAATTTCATAGAAAAACAGTCAATGATTTCCTATGGGAGAAAATTGGTTTACTGGTAAGTACAGTTGTAATTATTTTTCAGAGTCAGTGCTGGGCACCAAGAAACAGCACTGGGACCTCACCAAAGAGCAGGGGAGTATTTTCGTTTCTCAGCTGATTTTTGGTGAATATTTTAAGATTTGTAAAGTCCACACTTAAAAGAAATTTCAGGAAAAAGCAAGTCAATGTTACCCTATGAATAAAATAGAGTTATCGGTTTAAAGGTAAGTACTCGACTGGCAGAGTTGAGGTTCTGGGCATAGACTCAGGGGTCCCCCAGGGTCAGGTAGGTACCGTTGGTTCACCATCAGCGACTCTAGGGCGGCCGGGTGCAGAGAGAGTTAGGCCCAATGTTATCCTATGAGGGTTAGGGGGGCCTTGGTTGGTGGCTGCTGACTAGCAAGCCACGCGGCTGTGGGAGCTGGTCTCCTGGTCACTTACTCAGGGCAAGTGGGGAAGTAGGTAGGTGTAGAGGTTGCACTGCCAGGGCCACTCGAAAGGCTGGGTGCATGGTGCTTTTGAGCCTTCGGGCGCTCAATTGATTTCAATGGGAAATCTCCGGTTTAGAAAAAGACTGCAAGATCAGGGATGAGGATTCTTCAGGTGCCACCACCACTTCGAGAGGTAAATTGGGTAGTTGGAGGATAGGTAGGTACCCCGGGATTGGCCACAGGGGGCCGCAGGGCGCCGCGTGCAGGGGTGCCTTTTGGTGTCGGGAAATCTTACCCTTCTTCAGGAGGGTCGAGGGAGGTCCTTGGGTGCCGGACTCTGGGTCAGTCGCCGTGGGGTCGTCCTCGTGGTCTTTGTTCACTCCAGCACTGGCCAGGCTTGGCTGGTGCAGAGTGTGCTGGGTTCGCGGTTCCGGGCTGCTGCCAGGGATTAGAGGTAGATTTTGAGTAGAGCCTCTACTCATGGGAGTCCCAGGGGTTTAGAGCCAAAAGGTAGCCAGGTCCTCCGGGGTTTGTGAGGTTGCTGGTCACAAGAGATGCCGGGTTGGAGCAGGAGCAGGTTTGAGGGTCGACAGGCCGGTAGGGCTGGCGCCAAAGCAGTTGGTGTCTTCCTCTTCTTAGCAGCTGCAGGGCAGGTCTTCTTTCTTCTTGCTCTTCTTTGTATTTCGGAATCTGGAATCTGGGGAAGGAAGGTTCAGGGTGCCCCTAAATACTAGATTTAGGGGCGTTATAGGTAGGTGAAGGGCAGGGCCCAATGGGTCCCTGTCCTGGGGTTGGTACACCCCCTATCCTGCCTCTCTTGTGGGAGGGGGGCAGTAGCCTAGTCCGGGTAGGGCTTCCCATCTTCAAGATGGTGAGAGCCCGGAGATGTGCTTCACCTCGCCTCCCCCACCTGAGGGGTGGGGTTGGCAGGCTGGCACATCCCCTGTCCTTATTTGGGGTTTCCTGCCAAGCTTCCCGCCAGAGTGGGGGATTGCAGTGGCCTGGGGAAGCTCACAGAGGTGGCATGCCTTTGAAGCTTCCCCCTGCCCATCCTGGGGGAGGAGATTTAGCATCTCACCAAGGATGTGCATTGTTGCAGACCCGGGAGAGCAGGGGCTCTCCCACCCAGAGGTCCAGCAACATGTCTGCTGTGTAGCAGCCTAGGCAGCCTCAGAGCAGACGTGGATTGTAGGTTAGGTTTAAGGGGGCATCTCTAAGATGCCCTCTGGGGTGCTTGGTACATGAAATCCCACACTGGCATCAGTGTGGGTTTAATGTGCTGAGAAGTTTGATATCAAACTTCTCAGTCTTCAGTGTTGCCATTATGGTGCTGTGGAGTTCGTGTTTGATGAGCTCTCAGTACCATGTACTCTTAAATGGCAGCACAGCACTTACAGTGGTCAGGAATGGACCTGGGTACTGTAGGGGCACAGGGCTCCAGCTCCTGTGCCCACACCATTGGCATAAGGCACCCAGCTAGAGGGGTGGCTGATGTATGCCATGGCAGTGTAGGTGATGGGTATGGCCCACAGGGATGTGTGCCATGTCGACTTTGTTTTGTCTTGCACCCAGACACCCAGCCTGCAAAGGCAGTGTGTTTGTAAAGGTACAGGGCCTCTAAGGGTGGCACAATGAGTGCTGCAGCCCTTAGAGGCCTTCCCTGGTCACAAGGCCCTGGGTACCTAGGGTACCATTTACCAGGGGCTGACATGTGGCCACGGTTTGCAAATTTGGGTTTGGTGTGTTTTAGGGAAGGAACATAGGCCCTGGGCACCTCATTCAAAGTACATTCAGCAAAAAGTGGGGGCATACCATGCAAGAAAGATGGCACTTTCTCACAGGCAGGTACTGAGTTGTTGCTTCTCCTCGATTCGATCACCTTAGAGGTGGAGTTGGCAAAGGTGGGCACACATCTCCCATCCTAGTTTTCACAGAGTCTCCCTCCCAAAGTGGGGGGTTAGGACCGGTGGGGGCAAGTTGCTGGGAGCAGCAAAAGGCAGGGTCAGCTAACCAAGGCAGCAAGCTTTTGAAGCTTCCCCTTCGTGGACCCTGCCCATCCTGGGGGAGGAGGTTTGGCACCTCTGCCCAGAATGTGTTTTTTTTCAGGACCCCGAGAGCAGGAGGCTCTCGACCCAGGGGTCCAGAAACCTGCCTGGGGTGGCAGCTGGCGAGCAGCCACTCAGCCAGGACACTAAAGTTAGGTAGTTTTTCAGGGAGCGACTCTAAGATGCCCTCCGAGGGCATTTGGCATTAAATTCAGCAATGGCATCAGTGCGGGTTTAATAGCCTGAGAGGTTTGATACCAAACTTCTCAGCCTTCAGTAAAGCCTTCATGGAGCTGTGGAATTCGGTGTGGCAAACTCCCAGCCCATGGTTTTAAGTTGTTTTACTGCACTTCCAATACCTGTGAATGGCACTGGTACTTTAGGGGCCCAGAGCTCATGCCACTGTACCCTCACCTGTGGTATCGTGCACCCTGCCTTAGGTCTGTAAGGCCTGCAAGAGGGGTGACTGACCAATGCCACAGGCAGTGTTTTGGTAAGCATGGCACACAAGTGGTGTGCCATGTTGACTTTTAGTTTTAGGATCTCCCCCTAGCAAACAGACTGCACTGGCCGTGACTATGGGCCAGGGGAGGAGTCTGAGGGTGGCAAAACATGTTTCAGCCCTCAGACTTTCTTAGGCTACAAGGCCCTTACTTGGGACTTGTATGTAGGCCAGAGGAGAGCCAATGTGGGAACAAAGGTACAGTTTTTGGGAAAGAACACAGGGCCTGGGTACCTGAGCAGGAACCCAGAGCACACTTATTCAAGAAGCATCAGACATCAGGCAAAAAGTGAGGGTCAATCATGCAAAAAGAGGCACTTTCCTACAGAAGGAACTACTAAGCATATTAACAAATGAAAAGCAAGCATTGAAGAGGGACAGCAAGAGGAACCATTAAAAAGATGGGCATTATCATCACACCCACATCCTAGATACAGCATGTCTCGAAGAGACAACGCAAGCGCTGTCTAGGCGAGACCTATATTCGATGGGGAGGCAGAGCTTTTTCAGTGGAGGCAACTGGCCTCTGGAACACCATTCCTTGTCACCTTACTTGGCTGAAGATGCATATTCCCTTCAGGAAGGTCTCAAACCTGGA
The DNA here is from genome assembly GCF_964204655.1 of Triturus cristatus. Taxonomy (NCBI): domain Eukaryota; kingdom Metazoa; phylum Chordata; class Amphibia; order Caudata; family Salamandridae; genus Triturus; species Triturus cristatus. The sequence continues at coordinate 798,652,261 of NC_140595.1, forward strand.
TCTTAATCCTGTAAGGAGATCAGTATTAACTGCACAGTTCAGAGCCAGCCATCTGTCGAGTTGTAAATCAGGACTAGCTATTTGCACCTGGAGGCATTTGCGCACACATATAAATCATTTCACAACACTCTGGCACTCCCTCTTTGCAACTTGATGTTAATCAAGTGACACAAGTGCCTGTCATCAGCACCCTTATGCAGAAATAAGTACCCACCTGCCAACATCTATGCACTGAAAAAAGTAATCACATGCAGAGCAACACCTACTAGCACTGAACAAGGATAAAGGCAAAACCGAGAGAGGAGATAAACTGGCATTAAAAAAGACAACAAGAAGCATATAATTTTGCACATCAATGATAAGTTGCACAGGTGGACGCCACAGACCAGAGATGGCAACACCAAGCTAACATATATGGAGACCAACACATTATTTTACATTGAGACCAACAGGATCACCTACTTTTAAAATGTAACATAGACCTCAGTTCTACATTCCTTTCCCCACTCATCTAAAAAACAAACAGATATAAAATACCATTCGGGTCCAAAGTTGAGGGTCTCAGCAGCCATAGCTCTCTCCCCTTTTAATCCTCTGTTTTCCTCTACAGTGACCTGAAAGACAAGGAGTAACACATTTAACAATTGGCCCAGAACTGTAACTTTACAAATTGAGACCTCAAATGTATGAAAGAAAAGGATGTCCAGTGTAGGTATACCAATCCTACGTCAATGTTCCCAATAGTATTTCACAAGACATGAGATGGGTGCTTTGATTAGACACATTAGTAACCTACCTTGACTGAATATATTTAAAGTCACTGGGATTCAATGTTCAAGACCATTTAAGTTCTGGCACCACCTTTAAGGGAAAACCATGGAGGTGGAGGGAGCAGAGAAGAACAAGCATTGGCACAGCAAATAGTTCTCGCTTACATGAGAGCTAATTGCATAGGAAATGTGTTTGTCATGCCCTAAACCAGTGTGGCTGATGTTCAGGATGGCTAAAAGTTAGTGGCAATGGGTGGAGTGGGGTAGAATGAACAGGGTTTATTGAGGTATAATGGAGTGGGGCTGAGTGGATTGCAGGTAGGTAGATTGGGGCGGAGTGGGGTAAATTGCGCTTGTGACTGGAGAAGAGTGGGATAGTTAAGAGTGGGGGTATATTGGAGGGTAGACTGGCAGATTAGAGGGGAGCCCGGTAGACTGGATTCTGGTAGACTGGAATAGGATAGAATGGGGTGGGTTGGAGTGGATAGATCAGTGTGGATTGGGGTAAATTGGAAGAGTAGGGTAGACTGGAGTGGGTGAGGTAGAACGGAGTGGCATGGAGTGGGGTAGATTGGGCAGATGGACGTTAAGTGGGGTACAGTGGGTCAGACTGGAGTGGGTAGATTGGAGAGGACAGGGGTAGACTGGGGCAGATGGCGTGGGGTAGAGTATATTGGGTGGGGTAGACTAGAGAACCGTATGGTGGGTTAAATTTGAGTAGTGAAGTGCAGCGCAGTGGCAATTGGTGTGGAGTGGCGTAGAGTGGATAGGAGTAGAGTGGCATGTCGTGGAGTAGCGTAGAGTGGGACAGGCGTAGAACGGATTGGCACGCTCTAGAGTATCGCACAATAAAATGGCACGTCAGAGTGGAGCGCCACACAATGGAGCGGCAAATATTGGACGGGCCAAGAGTGAAGTGGCGTAGCGTGAAGTATGCATGTGTGGTAGCACACTGCCATTACATACAACGTATTTTCAACTGAAATCACCATTATTTTACACTGAGCTTTACTGCACACAAAATGTATTGTGTGGAAATGTCATGACCTAGCATGATGTGTTTTGATCGTATTAAAATATTGGTTTCCACCACACTTCAGTATAACAAAACAGTGTGCTTAATTTGTATGAATTCTGATATATTCGGAAATAGTAGCACAGTTCATTTTTGTTGAGTGCTACAAAAAAGCATTTAAATTACACAGCATGATTGTCACAAATTCTCTCACTTTGATGTCAGAGAAAGAAAAGTAATGTCCAAGCACCCTCGGAAGACAAAGCTTGATTTGAACTCAGTCTCTGAATGCAAACAAGACAAGTACCAGCTTTATAGGCCTTTTTATAAAAAGCGAGCACTCGGAAGGATACGGTATATAAGAGACTCTCCACGAAATGAACTAAATCAAGCTGGAAAGCCTAAAATAAACAGAGCCAGCAAATAGAAAGAAAGCAACTGAGTGAAAAAACAAAGCCAATGAAAAGAATACATTCCCCAGGAAGCTTTCAGAATGCCAACAAGAAGTCGTTAGAAAACCAGACAGCTGTGCTGTCCAGTAGGCCCAGCCTAAAAAGGGAGACTGAGCACAACTTCTTTATTTCAGCTTGTGCTCCTTTCAATAGGAAATGTCCTTTAAACTGAGGGAAGGATCACTTCATTATGCTGTAACTTCAATCCCCTGCCTTCTTTCATCCAGTCACATCCTTGTCAAGCTGAAAGCTTTCGTCTGCATCATTAAGCTCAGCCACTGAGCCACATCTTTTCTGAAACTAAATTTACACAAGGTCTCATCTCAACCAAATTATGACAAAAAGGAGGTGCAATAAAGGAAAACATGAACTTTGTATCCAGGAGGAACAATACATTTTAGGAAAAAGGACAGTACTGATCTGAAGTTCACACCTCTTACTTCAGGGCTGTGGTCCGGCATCGCGGACACACGGGTGACATGGTAATGGCCTCGCCTTCCTTCCCGAACAAGTTACTTACCTTTGGCAACGATATATCTGTAAGAAACATTAGTTAGTTATAGATTCCTTACCTTAGAATTACCCCCAGGCATCAGACTGGATCCAGAAAGTGTTTGTCAGCAGTACGTCTGCACGTCAGAAGGTGGCGTCGGTCAGCTCCGCTTCCGTGATTGGCGTAGTGGTCGTACTTAGACGCCACCCTCGCGCGCTGACGTCAGTTCTGTACACGATTTTCTGTGCCAGAAACGCAGAGCCATGTAAGACACTGACCACTGGTGCACAAACACTAGGGCCCTGAAAGGATATTCTTAACCCTAGAAATCAGTTCGCAGAATGGGGAGGATGGGTGGGGCGGTAAGGAATCTATAACTTTCTTACAGATACATTGTTACCGAAGGTAAGTAAATTGCTCATCTGAAAGAAACACATTAGTTCTAGATTCCCGACCTTAGAATAGATACCCCAGCAATACCAACCCCGGCGGTGGGTCTGTGAGACCAAGATCACACCAGAAAGTCCTGGAGAACAAAACCGCCAAAAAAGCCGAGTCTCTGAACTTGGATGTCCAGGCAGTAGTGTTTCGTAAACGTGTGCAGCGATGCCCACGTGCCCGCCTGACAGATGTAATTTAGAGGAACTCATCTTCCCAAGGCAGTAGTGGCTGCTGTCGCCTTTGTGGAATGGCCGCGTAGCGCGACCGGAGGCTCCTTTTTAGCTAGAGAACAGCATGCCTTAATACACCAAACGACCCATCGAGAAATGGTGCGTTTGTGTATGGCCCGACCTTCTTGGCTCCCACGTAGCCAACAAAGAGTTGAACACCACAAGGCTAAAAACCGGGCATCCCTGGTCCACCAGGATGCAAAGACTCCAAAAACAAGTCGAAAAAAGTCAAGAAAAAGTCAGTCAAAAAGTGACTGGAGGTACGTCTCTTCCCGGATCTGTGCTGGCTGGTGCGGAAAAAGAAAGAACTGACGTCAGCGTGCAAGGGTGTCGTCCAAGTAGCTTCCGCGACGTCATCCCAGCCGACCGACGCCACCTTACGACGCACAGAGGTACTGCTCACGATAAAACTTTCCGGATCCACTCTGACGCCTAGGGGTAGTTCTAAGATAAGGAACCTATAACTGGTGTTTTTCTTTCAGATAAATCTCGATGAGAGCGTTCTAGCTGCTGAGGCGCACGTCACGATGACGTCAGAGCATGGACCAATCAGACTCAGCTGAGCACACACTGGCGGCCAACCAGGAAGAAAAGGACGGAAGCAGGATGAAGCAGGCGAGAGATGATGCAGAAAACGGCTATTGCGTGGCGAAGAGGCGTTGTTGTAGGCCCGAGACGACTGCGAGGAACACCATCAGAGGGAAGGAAGACCACGGAGCGATACCTGAAGGCCCAGGAGAGGCAAAGGAGGCAGAGACTACCCCTGCCACGACCCCGGAGGGCCGTGGCTTCAGGCAAATGCCGATCTTTCAATATTTCTTCAAGCAATGGTGGGAGGGAAGGCCGCGGGATACTCAGGTAAACCACGGTCCCCAGGGCTAAAGAACACAGACTAGACTAAACTGAGCACGTGGGTGCGGTGACAGGAACAGTATCACGATACAGCGATTAACCAGACGACCTCCTCTTTGTACCAAGGACAAGGAAAGAGAGGAGATGGGGAACACTGACTGCGGGAAGAGAAGTGGAAATAGGAGACACAGGCAAAGGATCTCGCCGAAACCTTCCCACTTTGATTGTTTACTTTCCTTGTTTGGTTTAGTTGTCTTGAAACAAAACCAACTTTAATAAATCCTCCGACATAAACCGACGACTTGGTTCAGAGTCTTTCATTGCGTGACCACAACATCATTTAGGAATCTGAGGGTTGCAGATAGGGAAGTTGGTGATCTATACGTTCACACCTCTAGGTGGAAAGCAGTTAGCCAGCTGCAAGACTGACAGTCGTTACACCAAACACCTTTATCATGTCAGAAAAGGGTGCTTGTATCTAATCTTCTTATAGGTGGTCTCTGTTCAGTCCACAGCAGTGATGGCATCCAGTCTTTTAGTGTTGAGTCTTTCTGAAAAGGCTTTTAAAAAAAAGTAAACTTCACTCACATGGCTTATTCAGTACCATAGTAAGCACCAAGGCAAAGGAAACCAACAAGGTTAGAGGAACATTCTCATTCTCCACTAACAGCTGTGGTACCAATTTCTCGTTACTTACAGATTTGTCTGCCAAGAGCATAATCCTGTTACGCAGCAATTTGAGTTCCTCTGGAGACCATATGCTATTTATCAGGCGGCCATTTCTGATGTTGAGCTAAAACAATTCCAGATTACATACTCAATATTATCCTGAATGTTAAACTGAATCAGGCCCAGGCTTTTTTTCACCAAAGAAAATGTGGCTCTGATCACTTACGTATTATTTGAGAAGGGTTAAAAGCAGGCATTACACATACTTATGCAAGGATTTTCAGTCAGCCATTTTCACAAACTAATCTTTTGGGTAATTCAAATTTTTCTTCTGGCCACTGAAGCACAAGAGGTGAGCAGTCAGCCTAGGTCAGCCACTGGCGAACTTTACTGAGTGGTGGCATTCTATTCTTTTGCAAGGAGATCATCCACACAATTAATTCTCCTCAGTGCCAGGTGCTACTATATGTTTTTTGAGACCAAAATATTTTGTTCCCATTGATGTTTGTTGTTTATATGTCAGCTCCCAGAAAGGTTTTGCCATAAACACGTCAAAACAAAACTAGCATTGACTAAGACAAGAAACTGACAATACCCGATCTATTGCTTTACCAATGCTCGTTTTTAAAATGCAACCTCCTAAATCCAAAGTCTAGTTCCAACTTCAAGATTCAGTCCCAAACAGCTTATAGAGTTACCCGTGGTGAAAATGTGCTCTACAATATGGTTCAGTAATTTAATATTTTCAGCT